>NC_090929.1:1346943404-1347243904 GCF_040938575.1 Ambystoma mexicanum
AGTTACACATGGTCAAGTGGTAACAGCCGACTTAAAGCTCAGCCTGTGTTTAAATATTTGGGTTTTGTAATATCTGGGACCAATTTGAGATCCTTATTCAGGACACACCTCAGACTTAAAGCAGACATTGCTATTCACCAAATGTGTGCTATAGAAGCCAAATTCGGTAAATTTACAATGATTCCCCTGAGAGAATTCTACATGAAAAAAGTCATTCCTCGATCAACATATGGAGCGGAATTACAATCTATAACCTGTGAGGGGTACTGGTCCTCTACTGAGAGTCACATTTGGAGATCAGTTCTGTATTTTCTACCAAAATGCATTCCTTTTCACTTAATTAAGTACAAATTTGGTCTAAATTCTCTTCTGGCTTATGTAACCTGGAAAATACTTATTCTGTGGAGGAAATGTAAGTTTTCAGAGGTTAACTTATTGTACTGCCATGAAGGACGGGATACTGGAAACCCATTTACACTAGCATTGAATGATGAATCATTAAAACATCTGAAAAGTCTAGGTATGTCAGTAACCTCACTCATGTATAAACCCTTAAGGGTCAAAGAAAGTGCCATGGGTTTTGATTGGTTGAATACAAAGAATAGAATAGTGGAATCAAAATTGTATTATCAAGTGTGCACATTGAATAAATGGCTGCCGGCCATGGAAAATGATTTACTAAAATACCCCAATAAAAGAATTAGAAATGATTTTATGCGTTTTAGGTTTAATGTCATTGCTACAAATAAGATTAACTCTATCAGATTGACTGTGCAAGGTTATTGGTCATGATGTAGATTGTGCTGTGTAGAGGGGATGGTTGAGAACTTGCAGCATATACAACTGGTGTGTCTGGCCCTCAAGGACAAAAGGCTTTTATACTTTGGACAATATGTACCCAATCCTGCTGATGTTGATAGGGAATTTATCTGGTATAAAATGCTACATAATAGCAAAGGTAATTTAAACATTAGGGTTGCAACATTTCTGAGAAACGTTTGTGCTCTTTTTTAAGTGTTTAGAATTTAATGTTAATTGTTTATACAGTCTTAGTAGTATTTTCTACTGATGTTAATAATCCTCTGTGCTTGTGTGAGAAGATATAAGCTTTCTATGTTTTCTATAGCATGTTTGTATGCATTATTGTGGTTACACTTTTTCTCATGTACTTAGTTTGATGTATGATCAGTGAATTTTCTTATGTAATATGACTTGAATTGTTTAATTTTTATACTATACAATGAATTGTTGAAATCATGTTTTTAAATACTTTTTAAAGGTTTATATAAACCAAAACAAATAAAGAAAAAACAAGAAAATTGTCTTTTGTTTGAACAGCATTATTTAGAACAATCTAATTTTAATATACTGTTTACCGTTCTCCTAGTGTTTCTTTATTTTCATTAGGGTCTAAATGTAAATATACTACCTTGCCACAAATTTCTTTGAGAAATTCTGATGGAGACAATTTGGCAGTTTTGGGCTGCAGATGTGTAATAGGTTGGAATGGGTCCATTGTTTGAAATATGATACTCTCCCATAGATTACGTTGTTGGAGAGAATTTGGAAGTGGGAATATTTCTAAGTTATATTTGATAGCTCGAGATGGCATTTGGTAATTTTCAAGCTTACTATTCCATCTTGTGAAAACTATTAAGGGATCTGTTACGTTGTATTCATTTTCAGCTGCTAGAGGTGGTATCTACTATTTAAGCACTTTTCATAATCAAAGTTCTGTGAAAACAGACACCTACTTTGTCAGGAATTTCAGCAGACGTGTTTTTAAACTTTGCTATTTCATTTTTGTATTTGTTGATAAGAAGGTTAGTGTTTGAAAGTTGTTGGTTAATATTTTCTAATTTATTGTGTTTTAAATTTCTGTTCTGTTCCAGAATATTTACTTTGTATGTGTTCTTTTTGTTTCAACACTTCTTGGGATTCTATATAATGTTGTATTTCTAACATGTTCATGCGATGGAAAATGTTTTTACAAGCTGTTCCTGAAATGCAAGTTAATGCATGTCCGTGTAGTCCAGTGTGGATTTGCACTGGACAGGAGTCCTTCTGTTGTAAAATTTGTATTCTGCATTAATCTTTTATTTGAACTTATTGATTGAGGAATTGTCATAAACATTTGAACGACTGTTGCCACACATTGAATATTGAGCTGCACACCCATTTGTCCACTGGATGACGTGTGTGAACATGAGGATCATTTGGTTGAAAATGTGTTTGCAAAGATTTTTCGATTAAAGTTTCTTTTGCCAAAATGGAGTTGCCTACTATTGCATAGCCGCTTCCATTAGTATTTTACAAGGGGGGAAGGTTGATTTACAAACCCTATAGCCACGCTTATCTGAATTTGTAATCTTTTATACATTTTTTATTTTTTGATGTTTGTCTGATACTGTTTGATGCAGGGATGGGTAACACTCAGCCATGTGTTACTGTAACAATAGTTTGAGTCTCAGAAGGTTCATCCCTATGCATGCACTTCAGAAAATACATATTTTTGTCACTGACATCTGTTTTTGGCAAAAAAAGAGAGAACGTGATTGCCAATTGGTCTTGCTTTTCTCAGCCAGTTACAGATTGGTTTGGTGGCTGCTATAAAACTCTGAGTTTTATGGCAGCCACCATACCAACCGGTTTATTGTAAAGAACAATAGTCTGTAATAACAATGTATGTGATAGAACACTTTGGCAATGAATGCAATTCACCTACTAACAGTCTCACTGAAAAGTGCATAAGTGTTTGTGAAAATCAATTGGAAGTAGTTTTTGGTTTATGCCTGAAATAAATTAAACACTAAGCCTAAATATTCACTATATACTTTATTTTCTGTAGCACATGCATAGGGATGAACCTTCCGAAACTCAAACTTTTCCATTAGTATTTATGACAGTCTAGTTTGTTTGTTTTGTTTGTATGCTTCTTCATTGAAGTACTGTTCTATGCTACTGGTGAGAAACCATTCAAGTGCACAGAAGTTACAAATGTTATCTGTATTGACATTGCACATGTTTAGATTCATTTTTGTATGTTTTTAATTAATTTAGTTATTGGTTTAATTCTGTTTAAAACTAGTATAAAAAGTTTCCTTTTTAGTTTGAATGCACTGTCAATCAGTGCTTCAATTGCCAGTTTTCTTTTGGCATTTTAAAGTGAGGACTGTGACTTCTCAAATTTGTTATTATAAGGCTATGACACTTGTGCCAAAAATTTTCGTGTAAAAGTGATTAGTTTAAATGTTTTATTGTGACTACATTGACATTGCTAGATATAATTTGAGGTTTATTTTGGTTGTTACATTTCTTTATATAGTATTTGGTTACCTTTCTTTTTTGAAGCAAAAGCAATAGTTTTGTTAGTGGTGACTGTTGCTGTGCTTTGCAAGAACAGAGTTACTTGTTCCGTATAAATTGTTTTAGTGAAAAGTGAGTACATGACTTTCCCTTTTTTATCTGTTCTATCTTTTCTTTGTTTTCTACTGATCCAAGTTTTTGTCGGCATTCTTTTGTATCTATTGCAGTACTTTAATGTTGTAGAAAGGTTGTGTGGGTACAGCTATGTGTTAATATCAAAACGTGGAATAATGGTTATGGATGTTGAGATAGTGATATCGATTACTATAGAGTAATAGGACGATGAAGATGAATGTGTAGTTAATAACTTTGATTGGTTTAATTGTACTGGGATGAGGAAGAGTGGTACGTGGATAATCATTTGAATTACTATTGGGTACTGAACGAGGAAGATGGGCGGTCAATGGTAATGATATGCGCTATGATTTGGATTTAGGATGAGGAAGTGGGATGTATAGGTAATGCAAGCTATAGGTCTAAACAGTTTCACAGTGAAAAGTAGTAGACTGCTTGTATACTAGACTAGAAAAAGGAATTTTTGTATGTTAATATAGATTATAATTGTAAAGTAGGATGTGGAAGAGGAATGCATAGATAGTGTGAGTTGTGCGCTAAACTATGTATAAAGTAAGAGGTTCTAGATCTCTAGTGTTGTGATATGAGGAAGAAAGATGTAGATATAATACAAAATAGTGTGATTTCAGTAATTATATTAGGAAGGAGGAAATATAGAAATGAATGCATTGTTCTTAGTGTAGTGACATGAGGGATAGTGGTGTAAGCATAATGACATGGATTAATGTTGGGTACTGGGATAAGGAACCAGGCTGTTGGGGAAATTATATACATTAAATTGTGGAAGTAACATAAGGCAGAGAGATGTATAGGTGCTAGGAGGGATGTCACACAAGATTTGAGTGTGAGGTTGTAGTGCTCTTATGTACTGGGACAAGAAAGAGGAGTTTTCGGTAAGTGATATATATTGTAATTGGGCATTTTTCTGAAAGAAGGATGTATATGTGATTGGACTTGTGTGATAACATTTTTGTAATGTTATGGGTTGCAGAGTAGTAGTGTTATAGGATGAAGAAGAGTGGTGTGGCTGTAATGGAAAAGGGTGTGATTGCAGCAATGCAACAAAGAAGAGGAAATTTAGAGTATAGTATGAATGGATAGTTGTATACAGTGAAAATAGATTAGGATAATACACAATATAGGTATGTAATTAAAATTGTAATGACGTACATGCCACATTAATATAATTACTTTTAAGAAACGGACGACCTTGGTTTCTTGAGTAGGTTTCTTTGGTCATCTTCTTTTTTCTGTCAAGTGAAAAAAAAGTTTGTTCACAACATTGAACATTGTGCAATGTTTCAGCTGTAGGAATTGACATTCACAAGCAGAAGCACTTTTAAAAACACTCATGGCATATTGGGATGAGTGTTGCAGTGAAGCATGTGTTTCAGCACAGACAACCATGAGTAGTTGAATTGAAGTCAAAGTCAAGGTTTTAATATGCATTCACATACATTGTAATATAAATGTCTGCTATAGTTTTGACAGGAGGCAAGTCAGTGTCCTTATTTCTTTTTACTCTACCTTGGTAATTGAGGTATTTTTATTTAAGGAAGTGTGCACTGCTATACATAGTATCACATATAGCAGTCACTGTGCATAAATAATTACATTTAAAAGAACTAATGAACTATTGGGTGAGGTGCTGCAGTGAAGCATTATATGCTGCGCAAAAAAACAGTTATCATTGAAGTTAAGTTACAGGCAAGGTTGTGTAATATATTGTACAATGAAATTCTGCTATCGTTTTGAGAGATGCAGGTCATTTAAAAAAAAAGATGTAATTTTGTTGTGTACTCTAGCTTGGTAATTGAGGTATTTTTAATAATGGAGTTCTGTAATGCGATAACTAGTAGCACATGTAGTAGTCACTATGCAAGCAGAAGACTTTTAAAAGCAGCAATGAACTATTGGGAGAGGTGCTCCAGTGAGGCATGTTTTGCAGCATAGAAAACCAGTTATAGGTGAAGTGACGTTAAAACACGGGTGAATAATGCAGTGTGATACGAAGCTCTGCTATAGTTTTGACAGAAGGTAGGTCATTTGAATAAAGATGGCATTAATGTTTGTACTCCTGCAGCGTGCAGTACTATAGAAAGAAGTAGTAGCATGTATAGCAGTCCCTATCCAAACAGCATTACTTTTAAAAGCACTAATGAACTAGAAGTATGGGTAGAGCAGTGAAGCATGTTTTTTAGTAAAAAAAAAGTTATTCTTGAAGTTATATTATACAAAACGTGGTATAGAATATTTCTTTGAAAAATGAAAACATACCTGTAGTATGCCTCCTTAGATGCACATTAAGAAATGTAGATCCTGTAGATTCTGGAGAAAGACATCTGTTAAACTCTTAAAAGTAGGTTCTGATAGTGGAGGCTCTAAGTCACAGCACACATGCAATTTCTGAATTGAAAGATGCAGCTGAACTGTTGAACTGAGGTGGTGGGGTTAAAGGCAGGAATATTGGATGTGAATGGTAAGTAGGTCTGTGACTGTTCAAATGTAGCCAATCAGGGAGTGTTCCAGAGATAATGGTAAAAAGGGAAGAATGGTTGCCCTATGCCCCAATGTCTGTGGAGATGCACAAATGTTCACGGACAGACCACACGTGTCATCTGGGCACTTTTACCAGGCCATGCAGGGAAAGAGAACTGTGGAGACCATAGGCAACACGGATGTATGTGTAGGCCAGGAGACTCAACCATTCAGGCCTTTTCTTTGAGGAGGAGGAGGAGTTGAACTGGAGAGAGGACAGGGCAGCACGTGTTTCATATCTTATTTGAATTTCTTTAAGCTTCAGCTCAACAAGAATACTCTTTGGATTATAGGAGATTTGTGAGTTCATTGGTTGCAGATACATGCACAACAGCTTGGTATCTCACATAATCTTGGCTTTAAAACATTGGAGGTTATATGCTATGGAGTATGTGGCATGAATTGCATTCAACTATTTCTCATGTCTGAAGATATGGTGCATTTGAAACATCCAGAAATGATTACAGTACGTTGTGGAGGTAATACTTTAGGGTATGCAACTCGTGTATCTTTGCACTTTGCTATGAAAGATACTTTCACCTGCTTAATGAAACCTTTTCCATAAGCCATGTTTATTTTTTCACGAATGACACAGATATGTGATCCAAGCAGTCTTGGTTTCTGTCCACAAATAGAAAAAGCAAGATGGAATGTGAACACAGCTGTATATGCATTTCTTTGAGATTTTGGAATGTCGTCTTTTGAAAGTGATAATATATGACATGACATCTTATACATCTTGGAAATTAGCATTTTCTTTCCAAAATTCAGAATTCAATGAACATTGTTTTGTGAAATAAATTAGATTGAACTAACAGCAGCATGTCAAGAAAACATGCACGACTACACATTGTATGTGTGCATGTTAATGTCAAACTCTCACAAGAACAAAAAGGGTCTTTTAATAGCCAACATTATTTGTTTTCTTCTTGTAAAGTCCCTAGTGGCATGTCCACAGACATCATGGGTGGAAATACACAAACGGCACAAAACGGCACACAAAATGTTCAATTGTATATGTGGCAATAAAGAGGGGAGGAACACAACTTAATTTCTGCCACCCTTTTTTCCCTGTGCCAAACAAATATTCTGTATTTGTATTTGTACCCAGATAAACCTTGTCAGGAGAGTATATTAGTTATCCTGACAACTCAAAGAGCAAATATAATTGTAAATCATTTTGGTATTGATCAAGAGGAAATACAAGAACTGTTATTCTCAAGAAAACATGAAGAAGGAACCAGGAAAAGGGAGACACCATTTGGTATAAGGAACAATATCCTTGAGAGACTTTGTTAGAGTTACTTATTCCTTTTCCCATTTTGAACATTTCTAAAGCACTGAAGGCCAAAGACATTATCCTTATCACTTTAAACTTAATGTCCTTAGAATGTGAGGGTCAGAATAATACTTTGGACAAAGGACAGTTTGATTTGGACATTTTGACATCAACAGATCCCTAGTTTTGAGTTTAGGTATTCAGACACCTCTAGTGCAGGGACAGAAAGGCCCTTTCCATCCCCTTTTATTCATCACTACTAGTTTTTAGCCAAAACCATGTCTAACGTGTGTCTGAATTTCATTCCTGACTCCTCGCAACATGTTGATCCAATCATTACAGACACCATTCTTGACCAGTATGCAATTCACCCAATACATTCCAGAGGCACCATAGAAGATGCATTAAAAACATATCAATAGCACAAGTGAAAGGGTCTCCAATGAGTCGATGGGAAACAAAATTTAGAAGCATGTTGATTTCCACTACTCTTACCTACAGGAAAATAAGTACAACACGATGAAAGATCCATCCGTAAAGATCAGTCCATCAGAATGGTTTAGGGTGATTACAACGCAACCGATTTGATCGCGTGATAATGCTGTACATAGGAAACGCTCGTAAATCATTCACCATAAATGGAAAGAGCACTAACATTTTGCGGATTTACGAATGTCAGTTTACGATACTGTTGAAATCCACACAATGTCACTATTGTAAAATTAATATTGTAAGTACCTTTCGCTAATGAGCTAAAGGTCTGCTCGCCATCACAAAACTGCAAATAATGCTTACGGCATACTGCATATTTATCGCCGTAATCCTTCAAGTGGAAGTGGGGGACATCCCCGCATTCCCCGATCGCATTATACTGTACAAGGTGTGCCGTGCACACCCTTGCAACCCATTTTCCCCTTGTAAGGTGTAACATATATGGCTAATCTATATGGTTTACAGAAAAGTGAATACAATGTGCAGTATAACCTTATTTTGTGATGCAATCATTCCTCCATGCCATTTTTCACAGTAATCGGTAATACAGCAAAATGTTCAATACATTTTCCATCACTTGTTGGAAAGCAAACTAGCAGCTCTGTGTTATGGAGTTGGACACCCATTAAAAACAAAAACCCACTTTCTACACGTGCAAGCTGCTGAACTTCTTGAAAAGATAACAGACAAAGATGAAGTGTTGGAGTCAAGTATTGCACATCTCTTGGCAAATATGCGTGGTATGAAAGAATACTGGTTTCAACGTCATGCTGATGTCTGCTGCGTGTTAAGGAACCAGACATCCCCACATGGTTTATTACTCTCAGTTGTGCAGAATATGCATAGGATTGTTTAACAGGTACAACCTTATGAGGAAAATCTGAAATCGAATCTATAGGTACTGAAAAACCCAACAGCCAAGATCTCTTGCAAAATAATCTAATTGAAAGATACTATACTATACAAAAAAGGTGTAATACCAAATGAGACAGCTGGCAAATACTGAATATAAAATAGTGAAAGAGATCTATTAAGACTTTAAAATCCAGTATACTTAGCCATGTAAAATGTTCCTTTAAATCTGCAGAACATAGATAAACGTATTACATGGCCCTATTGCAACTATTCAAACCTGGCATTAAAGGGGAGCCATTGTTGGGTGACCATAACACATCTGACGCTGCATTCAAGGCAAATGAAAGTAGTATGACAAATGACAATTTTAACTGGTACAAAGACATGTTGGACAATGAACTCTAGCAACTTTGCTACCAGGACTGTATTTGAACTCCCTCACTTCACACCTACTTCCTTGTACCATCACCAAGCTGGATGGCTGATGATGCAAAACAGGTCAGATTTAAATGTATTCTCCTGGTTCACAAATCTATCCACGGTAAATAACCAGTGGATCAATCATCCTCTATCAAACTCTACAAACCTTCTCATAATTTCTGCGATGCCTCATAAACTACCTTTGTGGATCCTCACCCTTCCATTGCTTCCTCTCTTTCTTCTTGCTCCACTTGCATGGAATTATATTCCCCCGTACCTCTTTTGCCCTTTTCCTAACTTATTGGAGGATATTGTACTCCCATATCTGCCAATGCCCATACTGGGAGGTTCCCAAGGCTGATTGATATATAATATAAAGCAATTCAGCAAATAGTAGTAATATTTAGTTTATTTTCATTTTTTGGATTTTATTTGCATGAAGACACCAGAACATAAGCACCAAAAATAAACTTTCAAAAAATATGCATATTCCAAAATGAATTCTCAGAGATGGGATTCAAACCCTGCTAAACTGCTTATTTGAATTCTTGAGAAATGTACTAGAGTATTAACCTAATGAAATAACCTAAAAATCATTGTTACAAAATTAGTATGTCATTGTACTTTACCACAGTATTCAAAGTTCATTGCACTCCAAGCATATTACAAAAGCAACATAAAGAAGTATTGTCAAAGCTAGTTCTAGTGGTTTCATTTCCATTTGCCAGGCATTCACCATATTCCAGTTATTGCTATCATTGTACTTGCTTTATTACATGGGATTTCCTCATATAATTGATGATAAATATATCCTCTATTTAAAGTGGCCACAAGCCACAGGTCAATTGCCATTAGTGTGTGTTGTTACTTACTTACAGCATTGCTGAAGAGAAGGTACACATTCTGAGTATCTTGTCCTTTATCATCCCATCCCATCCCTCCCCAACCCACTGCCACAAATGCACTACACTGTACACTTGAATTCTCGCTCATCTCTGCCTGCTCTTAAAACAAGTGGTACAATCACACTGGACCCACTTTAGTCTGCCCGTTGTTTGTAATGTAAAGCAATTGCAGTTGCTAATGCTTTCCAATGAACTCGCTACTCAACATTTGGCAATTGTGAATAGCTCTGTGCTGTATGGTCTGTTGTCATTAATGATGTTGGTTTGAAGTTAGGGGGCAGGAGGCAACCAAGACTGCAACTAATAAAGGTTGACCAATTATATTCTAGTTGTACAAGTGTATTACTTTATCCTCACACATGTACACTAAAACGTTAATAGTTGGTAACCGCAAGACAAGAACAATCATGACAATTCCAATCATGATGTTACTCACAAATGCATAGAGAGTGATGCTCCTGCCTAGTGCTATTAAGCATGGATCTTTTATTATGAGTATAGGTACATCATTGAAGGCTTTAAAATGGGATTCCATGGCCACCTTTTTGCATACACTTTGATATGAATAGCTCATTCCTACCTCATAGTGATCTTCTTCTGGATTGCACAGATTCATTGAATAAGTAACATAAAGCACAGACATCTGGAATATGTCAAACATGAAACCTTGGCTATGGGGTCTGCATTGTACATGTATTGGAGAAGTAAACAGGTGGATCATGGGAATGTCCAAATAACTCTCATTCTTACTGTCCTATGCTATGTTATCTTATCTTATTTTATGTTGATTTATACTGTGCACCGCTGCCATTTGCATGGTCTCCATGCGCTCACGTGGCTCTGTAAGAAAAGTGAGCAGGGTCAGTTAGTGAGGGAGAGAAGGATAGGATAGCATGTGTACTTGTTTGTTCATGTATTCAGAACCTGCAGAAACTGGCAGGGGTGTGTGTGTGTGTGTGTGTGTGTGTGTGTGTGTGTGTGTGTGTGTGTGTGTGAGTTTGTGTTACTATCCTTGTGGGGACTTGGGTGTGTAAACATGCACACGCTGTGGGGACTTCATTTCACTGTGGGGACCTAAACCCAAGTCCCCACATGGTAATGCCTTCCAAATGACTTAAAACAACTTAAAAGACATCTGTGCCAATTTTTAGAACTTTTAAAAAATGGCTTTGTGGGGACCTGTGTTTATTTTGGTGTGTTGATTTTTTACTCAGCTCTGCCCCCGCAGGCTGGGTGTGGTATTGCAGTCATCAACACACGGACAGGAATTTAAACACACTTGATAAATCAGATGCCCTACATGCTTAGGCAGCAGACAGCAGATTCATGGGAACCATTTATACACAAATACAATTATGTTTTAAATGGCCTGAACTCTGCGTTTAAATGTGAAATAACAAAATTAAGCTATTTTTGGTGTATTTTGTATGTTTACAGAATTGAATATAATTGATACGCAACATAAGTCTTCCCTCATTGCACAACACACTTCCAGATTAATTTTAAGCATTGGCTACTTTGTAACAAACCAATCACAATGTGACTTACTTTACTTCCTTATTTTTCTGTGATTTTGTTGAAGTCCCCATAGGGGTGGTGTGTGATGATATTGAATTCTACACTGTGAAGACAAGGCATTATGTGCACTGATGTCATCTTGTCTATAGTCTGATATGTGAATTAATTGAATATTGGCATCACAATTTATCTGATTATACAAACAATTCACAGGGTTAATGTTTAATTGATACTAATTTGGTTTCATTACAAGTTCATCTCTAAGAGTCAAAGTGGCAGTAGTGGAATTGCCGCCACTTTGATCAATCTGCTGATATACGGGTTATTGAAAATGGACGCTAATTCCTCTGGTGGAATTAACCCTGAAGAAATTAGCACTGGAGGAATAAGCAATGAAAACCAGTGATAATTCACCCGGGGCTAAATCCTCCAGTGAAATTAGAGCTGGAAATAAAAATGCTAATTCCATCCTATCTTCAGGTTAAAATACTGAACGAAACTCTGCCAAAAATAGTGGCCGATTTAACCAAAAATACGCAAAAGGCGAAGGAAAATGCATTCAGGTGATGCAAATGAAGCCACAGATGCACCCAATTGGCCATACAAAGGTATGTGAATACGAATAGTATGTAATGATGCTGAACTCCCCACAGAGCTGATATGATGGTACTGTGTCCACCAAAAGGATGGTGCGTGGTCATGTTCAGGTCCCCACTGGGATGTTGTTTGATGACAAAGAGGTCCTCACAGGGATGGTGTGTCATGGCATATTAGGCCCCATAAGAATAGTGTGTAATTATGCTCACGGTCTCATAGAGATGGAATGCAATGATATTGAATCCTCCAACTGGATGGTGTGTGCTGATGTTGAGGTCCCCACAGGGTTGATATGTGGTCATATTTAAGTCCTCAAATGGATGGTTTGTGCTAATGTTGAGGTCCCCACAAGGGTTGATATGTGATGATATTTAAGTCCTCACATGGATGGTGTGTGCTGATGGTGAGGTCCCCACAAGGATGATCTGTGATGATATTTAAGTCCTCACATGGATGGTGTGGGCTGATGTTGAGGTCCTCACAGGGTTGATATGTGATGATATTTAAGTCCTCACATGGATGGTGTGTGTTGTTGAGGTCCCGACAGGGTTTATATGTGATGATATTTAAGTCCTCACGTGGATGGTGTGTGCTATTGGTGAGGTCCCCACAGGGATGATATGTGATGATATTGAAGTCCTCACGTGGATGGTGTGTGCTGATGTTGAGGTCCCCACAGGGTTGATATGTGATGATATTGAAGTCCTCAACTGGATGGCGTGTGCTGATGTTGAGGTCCCCACAGGGTTGATATGTGATGATATTTAAGTCCTCACATGGATGGTGTGTGCTGATGGTGAGGTCCCCACAGGGATGATATGTGATGATATTGAAGTCCTCACATGGATGGTGTGTGCTGATGGTGAGGTCCCCACAGGGATGATATGTGATGATATTGAAGTCCTCACATGGATGGTGTGTGCTGATGGTGAGGTCCCCACAGGGTTGATATGTGAGGATATTGAAGTCCTCACATGGATAGTGTGTGATGATGTTGAAGTCTCCTTAATGAAGATGTATAATGATATTAAAGTTTTCATGTTGGCTCTTTGACATTACATGCCTTACAGATATATAATGCTTCAAGGAAGTAAAAGAGAGGTTTTGTGAAGATGTTGTAATAATTTAAGAAATATTCATAGGCCTGAGTGTGTTTTATGTTAATTTGAACTCATGTAATGGTAACGTTACATCAAACTCTGCTTAGTACATGACCAAATCAGAAATCGAATAAAATCTCACCTGACAATGGGGGTCATTACGAGTTGGGCGATATTCTGTCTGTAAATCCACTGGACTTTCGGTTACTTTCACTTGGTCTGGAAGATTTACCGCTGGATTACACGTGGTGGTGGCGGAGTATGTTCCCATTTTTTCACATTGGACTCTATGGGGCATTTTTGGCAGAATTACTGCAGCAGTAATTCTGCCTCAGTAATTTCACTGAAAATGGGTAGAAAGTCAGCAGATTTAGCTCCAGTTCATAGCTGGAGGTGAATCCTTTACATTTCTGCCAAACGTCTGCCACATTTCACCTACTTCACTGTGCCCATTTATTTAACATGAAATTCACGACTGTCCTTATTTACCGGCATTTTGAAGCTGCCCCTCAACTCCATTTAGGAGATTTGTTGTTGCTTCAGAGACCACGGCCCAAAATTCAAAAGATAACTTGGCCAAGGTGCAGGGTGCATTTAGTGCGTTCAGGGCAAGGATGCCCGTAGTTAACATCTTGTGCCCCTAAGCATCCAGTCCCTTGCTCCCCCTGTCAGGAGAAAAAGGGGGAAAATGTGGTCTGGAAGCTAGCCATCATGACCTTCACCACCAAATCTTATGCGGATGCATGGGTGGATCACGGCAAGATCACCCCCCTTAGATTTCTTGGAGGCACTGCAGAGCTCATCTCTCGTGTGCCTATACCTATCCTACCCTACCTACCAACCTAGGCATACCTACTCTTTCTCTTCTCTGGGTTAGTGTACATATTTATAGTGTAAGTTTAAATTTTTCTTTTGATATGATATGATAGTTTATTTATATAGTGCCTATACACAATGTGTTTCAAAGCGCTTCAAGGCAAGGGAGTGAACAAGGGAAAATACGACGACATTCTTGCAGGCCATGAAAAGTAAGGATGTGAAATTAACTATCGTACTCGGCCTGACAACATTTCAGATAGTGCTAAGAAATAAATAAGGAAGGGAGGGGGGAGTGGGAAGGAAAGGGAAACAGACAGGCGACTACCGTACTAGGCCTGACAGCATTTCTGGTAGAGTCGGAGGAAAACAAAAGGTGAGGGAGAGGGGTGCAGAAGGGAGGGGAGGAACAAAACAAGCGACTATCATACTAGGCCTAACAACGTTTCAGATAGTGCTGGAGGGGGTGGGACAGTAAGGGGATGGGAGAGCGATAGGCGAGTTTGCTATCATACTAGGTCCAGGGACAATTCTGATAGAGTAAGTGCATAGAAGAAAGTAAGGGGACGAGGGGAGGAGATAGGAAAAGGGAGAGGGGAGGGGAGGAGAGAACAGAGAGTAAGCAGTCAAAAAGAGTGGAGAAGCAAGAGGGGAGAGCGAATACAATTGCAGAAGTCAGTAGTAACACATACTGTTGCAAGCCAGGATACAAGATGAAGAACGGAACAGCATGATTCAGGGGCACCATGAGTACAAGATGCAAAGTAAGTCCAGCATGAGAGCTGAGAAAGGGTGACACACCATGAATCAATGAAGGCCATAAAAGTCAAATCCAGCATTGGCCACAAGACGGTGATGGTGAAACTAGAATGTATCAGGACAGACTCCTGTGTGCAGGAAGGGGGGGCACAAGGGAACAACACGGGGGGACCAGAGAGGGTGGGGATGGCAAATGGGGACAGAGGGTGTAAACACATGTTGGTGCATGCTTACAGGCTGTTTTAGCAGGGGGTCGGACCCTGGATCCCCGTTGTCCGAACAGGTCCAAACAGGAACTGACCTTTTCTTTGACTGCCCTTCACTTTGGACGCCCGGGCGAGAGATGCCCTTGATCCAAGAGTTAAGAGCAGGAAAGAAGAGGCAGGGCTTAAAAGGTGGGTGGTGCTTAGGCCAGGTGACCTAGATCCACTTACACCTGCTCCCCAGCTGCAAAGGCAAAGAGGCTGGAGGGCTCCTTAAGTAGGGAAAAGAGCGGCAAGCAGGAAGGCACCAGGTGGGCGGGGCTTGCTAAATTGTGAAAAAGAGCGGCAACCAGGAAGGCACCAGGTGGGCAGGTCTTAGGCCTGGTGACCTAGATCCACTTACACCTGCTCCCCAACTGCAAAGGAAAAGAGGCTGGTGGGCTCCTTAAGTAGGGAAAAGAGCGGCAAGCAGGAAGGCACCAGGTGGGCAGGGCTTGCTAAGTGGTGAAAAAGAGCGGCAACCAGGAAGGCTCCAGGTGGGCGGGGTTTAGGGCAGGTGACCTAGATCCACTTACACCTGCTCCCCAGCTGCAAAGGAAAAGAGGCTGGAGGGCTCCTTAAGTAGGGAAAAGAGCGGCAAGCAGGAAGGCACCAGGTGGGCGGGGCTTGATAAGTGGTGAAAAAGAGTGGCAACCAGAAAGGCACCAGGTGGGCGGGACTTAGCCCAGGTGACCTAGATCCACTTACACCTGCTCCCCAGCTGCAAAGGAAAAGAGGCTGGAGGGCTCCTTAAGTAGGGAAAAAAGCAGCAAGCAGGAAGGCACCAGGTGGGCGGGGCTTAGGGCAGGTGACCTAGGTTCACTTACACCTGCTCCCCAGCTACAAAGGAAAAGAGGTTGGAGGGCTCCTTAAGTAGGGAAAAGAGCGGCAAGCAGGAAGGCACCAGGTGGGCAGGGCTTGCTAAGTGGTGAAAAAGAGCGACAACCAGGAAGGCACCAGGTGGGCGGGGCTTAGGGCAGGTGACCTACATCCACTTACACCTGCTCCCCAGCTGCAAAGGAAAAGAGGCTGGAGGGCTCCTTAAGTAGGGAAAAGAGTGGCAAGCAGGAAGGCAGCAGGTGGGCGGGGCTTGATAAGTGGTGAAAAAGAGCGGCAACCAGGGAGGCACCAGGTGGGCGGGACTTAGGCCAGGTGACCTAGATCCACTTACACCTGCTCCCCAGCTGCAAAGGAAAAGAGGCTGGAGGGCTCCTTAAGTAGGGAAAAGAGCAGCAAGCAGGAAGGCACCAGGTGGGCGGGGCTTGCTATGTTGTGAAAAAGAGCGGCAACCAGGAAGGCACCAAGTGGGTGGGGCTTAGGGCAGGTGACCTAGATCCACTTACACCTGCTCCCCAGCTGCAAAGGAAAAGAGGCTGGAGGGCTCCTTAAGTAGGGAAAAGAGCGGCAAGCAGGAAGGCACCAGGTGGGCAGGGCTTGCTAAGCGGTGAAAAAGAGCGGCAACCAGGAAGGCACCAGGTGGGCGGGGCTTAGGGCATGTGACCTATATCCACTTGCACCTGCTCCCCAGCTGCAAAGGAACAGAGGCTGGAGGGCTCCTTAAGTAGGGAAAGGAGCGGCAAGCAGGAAGGCACAAGGTGGGCGGGGCTTGCTAAGTGGTGAAAAAGAGCGGCAACCAGGAAGGCACCAGGTGTGCACATTTGTGGAAAAGGATTTGATTATATTCTTGTAATAATTGTGATTTGCCACCACAGCAGATAGACAGGCACCATCTTCATAAATCGGGTTCCAGTAGCTAGCTGGGCTGAGCGTGAGAGGTTTAAGACTGACCATTAATAAATTATAGGTGATGTTGCATGGAGCACACCCCTACAACAGGTGCTCAAAATGCCGGTGTCCCTAGAGTCCCTCAGAGGCTAGGTCAAGTGCCTGGGTAAAGACCTTGGCCCAGCAAGGACCAGTATCCTGGTCTGCCATGGCCCTAAGAAAGTCGATGCTGAGACATTGCCCCTTACCATCCACAGGTGTGACTCAATATTGTCCTATCCTCTTTGGGCATTAAACATCTGGCCAGTGTTAAAGGCTAGCCTACCATCCACACCACCTATGCCTAGCTCAAGCCCTGCCCTGCCCTTCCTTGACCAACACTGCATGCATTCACCCTGCAGTGGCCACTGTAGGTGCCATCATAGCTGCACCAACAAGCAACCCTAGTTCACCTGGGTGTAGCATGCACCAGTTCTACACCAGAGCATAGAGGCACCATACTGAACTCTTCCTCCATGGCAAATGCTTTCAAGCATATGTTGAATGAGGGTATCATGAGACCAGCAGAACATGGACCCTATATCTGCCTGAGACCCTTCTCAGGTGAGAAACCGACCCGAGATGTGAAGAGGAATATCGGGCATTGAGGGCATTGCAGTAGTCGAGTTTCGACATAATTAGGGCTATCGCTAGGGTGCTGCTGCTCTTAGTGGATAAGTAAGGTTTGCAGGCATGTATAGGCTTTCAAGTGTACGCTGTGGTGGATGAAGTGGCGTTGACTTGTTTTCCCATGTTCAGTGTGGAGTCTAAGTAGAAGCCTAGGGTTTTAGTCTCTTTAGCCACTTTGATGGTGATGCCATCAATAATAAATGCAGAGTATTGTGCATCGAGTTTATTGAGTTGGGCTGGGCATAATCCATGGACCGCCATCCATGACTTGGTAGGTGTTGTTTAGGAAGGCTAGATCTCGGTCGTAGTCACCTGATAGGGGGAGTAGTATCTGAGTATCATCTGCATTGTTGGTGTAGATGATCCGTAGACGGTCCAGTTTGTCGAATAGCGGTTTAGTGAATATATTATACAAGGGGGACACACAAGATCTCTGAGGCACACTGCATGTGATCGGGGAGGTGTCAGCGGCAGCTGCCTGAGAGAAGACCCTCATCGACCTGTTAAGGAAGGGTTGGATCCAATCAGTGGCTTTGTGCGAGACGTTAGCCACAGTGGAAAGGTGCTTGCAGACAATAGTGTGGTCCACCAAGTCGAAGGCGGCCATCAAGTAGGAGGAGCAGGGCATATTGCCTTTTGTCCTTGAGTAAGTCAATTTGCATTTTTAGGTTGATCAGGGCGGTTTCAGTACCATGAAGTGGTCTGAAGCCTGATTGTCTGAGTCCTAGGAGGTTATTTGTTTTCAGAAAGTGCTGGATCTGAAGGTAGGCCGCCTTATCTAAAATTTTAATGAGGAATGGGACCGTGGTAATTGGCTTGTAATTTGTGGGGATGGTTGGGTCTAGGGAGGCTTTCTTTAGCAAGGGTATGACCCAGACGTCCTTCAGGTTGGTTGGGAATTTGCAGGTACGAAATGAAGCGTCTATTGATTTTGTGATAAATGGGGCAAGGTCTCTGGCAGCTTCTTTAATTATTTGAGGGGGGGCAGAAGTCACCTTGGCATCTGGAAGGCTTGAGAGATGTGATGATTTTTTCTACCTCTATGATTGTAACTTGTGAGAATTTGAATTCAGGAGTGCATTTCACTTGGGGTTTTGCCGTTTCTGGGTCTGAGTCAGGTTTGGCAAAATTGAGACTTTTGGCTACAATCTTTTTTTGGAGGGTGTCTTTTTTTTACAGAGCATTTTGTATGTCTCTGCACCATATTTTATCCTTGATACAGGGATCTTCAGGGGTTATGAGGGATTCCAATTCCCTTAGGATCGTTAAGATTTCCTTGGAGTTGGAACTGGCTTTGCTGATCCGGTTGTTGTAAGTTTCTCTTTTAGCTGAAAGGATTTCAGCTTTGTATTTACTTGCTGATTCGGTTAAATGGAGTTTATTTTCTTTTCATGGGAGGTTTCTCCATAAACTTCGAGTTTTCTTTTTTCTGCGTGCATGATTTCTAACTGTGGGGTGAATCAGGTGTTGAGAGGGGCTTTGGGTTTGCCTTTACGCAGTTTGAGAGGCGCGATGGCGTCTAGCGCAGAGGTCATGGTGGCGTTGTACATTTCAACTAGTTCGGCTGGGTCTGCTGATTCTGAAGCGGTGTTCAAGGTTGGTAGTTATATTTTGTTTGCTCCTTGTAGGGAGGGGAGGCACTATCAGTTTGGTCTGAGTGGTGAAGGAGATGAGAAGGTGATCTGTCCAAGTTAAGGGTAGGATAGATGATATGGGGGTCTATGTATTTATGTCCGCTACCCAGTCAAGAGTTCTATCTTTCTCGTGAGTAGGTTGATTGACTCTTTGAGTAAGGCCCAGTTCAGTTAAGACGTTGTGTAGTGCCTTGGTTCATGTATGGTTAGGGTCATGAAGAACCCAAATTGAAATCACCTAGCAGCAAGATTCGGGATGAGGGCTTGATGTTGTCTGAAAGTAATGTCATGATGTCTTTTTCGAAGGTACCAATAGGGCCAGTGGGTCTGTATATTAAGTGTATCGTAAGGGTGCTAGTCTTGGACGTGGGAAGTTTAACTGTAAGTAGTTCAGAGGACTTAATAGTGGGCGAGGGGGTTGCTCTGAGCCGTAGGCTAGATTTGGTGATAAAGGCGATGCCACCCCCTTTGCAACGAGACTCTCACAATGGTGAAGTTGACTGGTACGGCCAACACGAGGGAGGGGCCTGCTGTTTCATGTAGCCAGGACTTGGATACAGCTAGGAAGTCTAGGTCACCTGTGGTGATTAGATAGACTATGCCTGTGGCATGGTATTGATTAGACCTCCTTTTAGCTGGGGGATAGTCATGGGCGGGGGGGTTGTTTTAAATTTTTTCTAGAGACTCTCTATTTTTCTTGAGTGTCTTTGAGGTTGTGAAATGTATCAAGTTAGGAGTGTAAGGTTTGTCTTGCAGGTTAGACTGTTGGGCAATGTTATTGTTAAGTCTAGCAGAGCCTGTCATTTCTGACCATAGTAGAGCAAGGTTGGTTAGGAGTGCATTTCCTGGCATATAGATTAATTCATTGTGCTGGAGTTAGGGTTGCTACTGTATCCGGTTTGGTGTTGACCTTAGAGGCGTTGGGGGTTTTGGACTTTTCAGGTAAGAATGTTGTGGGTCTGATGTTGAGGTGACATGAGTTGGTGTTAAGGGAAGGTAGGAATTTCTAAGGTTTGATCCCTAGTGAAGGGGGCAGGGTCATAATGGTTGTGACTTTGGGAAGCTCTGAGGTCGAATAATGGGTCAGCGTGAGGTGATGGCGAGCCTGAGCTAGACTGAACAGTAAGGTGGCTAGGAGGAGGCAGGCAACATGCATGTTGTGGTTGGGAGATATAAGAGGGGGGGATGTTCCCCATGGGGTGATAACATGGGGTATACAGTACGCAGGTGATATACAGCTCAGTAAAGTTTGCAGAAGCAGTAGCGCAGCATTTGAGGTGTAATTCAAAGCGATACAGAAGCAGATGTGTATGACATGCTATCTGGTATGCTACTGTGCCAGTAGAGCTGTCCCACTATCAGGGGCACGGTTCAAATGGCAGTATAAAACCTTTAGAAATAGCCATAGAATACAGCAATACAATAGGTAGATGCTGGGCACACAATAGAGTATCACAATGCAGTGTCTCGATGCGAAGCAACTATAGAATTACAGCAATGCAATGGACGAATGCGGGGCTCACCATAGAATACAGGAATGTAGGGCTCAAAATGCGAGGCTCACTAGGGAATACAATAATACAATAGGCAGCTGTGGGGCTCTCCCAGGCATATACCAATACACTCGGTGAATGCTGGGTTCGCCCATTAGTACAATAATACAATAGGCAAATGTGGGGCTCACCCAGGAATACAGCAGTACAGTAAGCAAATGTGGGGCCCACCAAATAGTACAATAATACAGTGGCTCAGTCCGAGGCACCCTATGGACTACAGCAATGCAATGGGCAAATGCGGGGCTCACCAAGGAATACCAAGGAATACAATAGTGCAATAAGGAAATGCAGGGCTCTCCCAGGGATACAGTAATACAAAAGGCAAATGTGGGGCTCGCCCAGGATTACAGCAGTACAGTAGGCAAAAAGCAGGGCTCAATCAGGATCAATCAGGATCATGGTGGATAGGTATCAAGAGGTTGGCTATAGTATGGTGAATGCAACCATTAGGCGCAAAGAAGTCAATATTCCAAAAAGGGTCCTTCTTGGCAAAGAATCCTAGCAAGTGGAGACCAAGGCTAAGATCACTCAATACATATGGCTGGATATTGGGTGTCCTAATGAGAATTGAGTAAAGTAGACTCCCTAAATATTGATCATGCAAGTATACATTCACATGCACAAGAATCAGCAATTGTGGGAAGGCGTAGAAATAACAGTAAGCAGTAAATACCAGTTCTATGCTCAACGCGGCTGCAATATTAGATTGATATTTGCATGTATTTTCATATATCAAAGAAGTGGCAAGCAAGCTATAAACACATATGGTTATGTTACAAGTACTGGCAACATTTGTCATTAGTTCCATCAATAAAGGCTATGGAAAATATTTCGTATGTTGAGCTATATTGGTATTAAAATGGTAGTCCTATGTGACGTTCTAGGTGGACATCAGGATGGGAAAACCGATTTTGGTCATGGACCTGCGGAGTGGGTACTACCAAATCCCAATGCATCCGGTGGATGTTGAGAAAACAGCATTCTCCTGCTTGCTTGGATTGTGCAAATTCCTCAGGAAACACCTCATGTAAAAGACTGTCAGTCACATGAACCACCTGAAGGTAATGGTTTACATGAATGATTTTATTTTGTTCAGAAGGACCCTGGAGGAACACAACAAGGGGCTCATGAAGGTGTTGATCGCCTAAGGGAGCAAAGGCTAAAGGTCAGTGTGAACAAATGCCAGTGTTGCTGGACAAGCATCAAATGCAGCGGAAACATTATCGCTGTAGACAGCATTCCTGTAGATCCCTCAAAGACGGAAGCCCTCCTCACCTGGTCAAGACCTCAGAACTTGAAGGAGTCACAGAGTTTCCTTGAATTCTTTAACTGCTATGTATAGTTGCTGTGGGATTTGCCAACATCGCACGACCACTTGTTGTCCTCATCAAAGGATACCTGCCTAACCAGATGAGCTGCAGGATTACCATCAACTCTGCAGACCATTTACACAATCCACATGAGCCCTTTGATGATAGGTGGACCGACTAATGCCAGGAGGCATTCAAGGAGAAGCGGCCCCTCACTACTTGAGCTCCTCAAATCCTCAAACCAATTCTGGCCTACACAGATCTTCAGTTGCCTTTCATCTTGCACATTGATGCAAGTGTTCTGCCTAGTGATTGTGTGTTGATCCACAGCCTGGGAAAGAGTGGACAGAAGAAGATGAGTCACACGTGGGAGTCTCAACCATTCATCATTGAGCATCAATTGGGAGTGCTGCCTGTCTACTGACTGTGGTTAGGAGGACAGCCAAGAAACATCAAGACCTTGCACCGGAACCATCTGCTCCAAGTCCAGGATGAGTTTTAGCTGACACCAGCAGTGAGAGGAGAGGACGTGAACCTGAATCTGAGAGTGTTCATTTGAGACTATTCCTGATCACATTGCGCTCCTGCTAAGTTGGATGCAGTAGGGATCCCTTACCCATTCCTCCACTGGAATATAGGGACCCTGAGTTGGTACAGGGTTGGTCGCCAGGCCATGGACAAACCCTAGATGAGGCCCCGGCTGATCTTTGTCCTGCCACCAGGGAGAGCAGGACTGTCATGAAACTAACTTAGGATTCACCAGGGGTCCAATGTGAGTTTCCCATTGCCTGATCCTCAGTTTTCCATTCTTCCTTCTTTAGTGCAGGCGTCTACGCGTTCAGGGGTACTGTGGCAGGTGGACTGTAGATATAAATCATGGCTCAATTATTTTTATATTATTATTATTATTATTATTATTATTATTATTATTATTATTATTATTATTATTATTAGGGTATTCGGAGGGGGAGGGTGGGAAAGGGAACTCCAAACTATTAGGGCAGGAAACAGATCACCCAGTCTCAGGTTGGATGCAGAGTGGAGGGTGTGTGGAGCTAGTTGTTAGCTAGATAGATTCATAATTCAGGTCAAGACTATCCTCAAGGTTGAGGATATTTTAATGGGGGGGAAGCATGCAACAAATTAGAGTAAAAGACATCCACATGTGATGCCACACAGGGATTCTTTAAAAAAGGAAAAGGTGTGCGGCGTGAGCAGAGCGCCTTGGGGACAGTTGGTCTCAACCTTCACTGAGGAGGGTTAAGCAGCACTCCTCCCTGCACCTTTGATAGTTCTTTTTCACCTCTGCGGGCCCGACCTGAAAGGGTGATTCTCCCCAGACAGTTAGGGGAGTGCCAGAACCCACCACTGCCTCCTGGCACTCCTGTCACTGCCGTGGCCTGGCTCCACATGGCTCTGTGAGCGGGGAGCACCCCCAGTCAGGCGTGGCACTCTCTGGTAGAGAGGGGAGCGCTGTGTAATGATTTAAGGCCTGCTCCCTGCCAAGACAGGCCTCTGAGACTCCTGGGGCTGCATCTGGCAGACGCAGCCTGGGTGGAGCATTGGTTTGGGCCCCCGCCCCCAGGCTGCCATCAATGCCGGGCTGCACCTGGCATAAGCCACAGAGGAAGAGAAATACGCACAGCAGAAAATACCTTGTGACAGCCCTAGCCTAGCTGGCTCCCAAGTAATGTTGTTTTAAACATAGTTACAGCACACTGTATGGAGACTTTTACATATATCCTTAAGGATTTTTATATTTTGGAAGAACTGTTTATATTTTAAAAGGACTCTTTTCTGTACTGTTTTTAGTAATTCAGCTGTTTAGGTAGGTTAATAATGTAAATGGTATTGTGTGATTACCCCTTTGTATATACAAATGTAAAAATCCGCTGGTGTACTGGGAGAAGGGAAAAAGCTTAAGATCAACTAAACAAACCGTACACCAGCATTTTGCTGTCTGCGTTTCCTTTTCTGTCTGCTAATAGTCATATCCCTGTGTTTCTTACCAATAGGTTTTTGGGGAATCCCATCCTAACCTTTGCATTATTATCTCAAGTCTACTTCCCACCATGGTGCACCAAGGCAGGTTCAAACTGGGGCATACAATTAGTCCAGGCACCAATGAAAAAGTCAGCCACAATCACACATTACAATTCATCACTATCCAGAACAGACTGTTTGTGTATTAACCAAGGTGGTCCTTTCGGTAAGATATGCTGCAACTAACATGTTTGAAATCATATTTGCTTAGTAACATTGGTTAAGACTAGTGTAGTAATGAAACTGGCCCACTCTGACCAAAACAGTTGTCCATTCTATTAAAAGATAACTGGCCCCTTCTAGAATTGGTTGGCAGATCTTAGGCAAGTGGGGGCTGCTGTAGACAGGTAAGAGGTGAGTTACATTTTTAAAGTTAAAAGTTGTGTCATAAACGTATATTGCTGAGCCCGTCTACAACTGTCTTCCATTCAGCGTGGTAAGACTATCCCCCCACTATAGAAATGGGGGATCCACTCAATGACAGAGCTTTGGGAATCCTAGCACTGAAGGGAAGGATGCACTGGATGTCACGGGTGGGTGCACATCAGAATGGGTATGTACTGTAATATGCAAGGTTTTGGCATTATATGCTATGTTATGTTATCATGGTTTATACTGTGCCAAATTGGCAGCACAGTGGTATGCACAGTAGAACACAAAGGCTTGCCCATGGGGTGGCGTACCATGTACCTATCAAATGTATGCAGACCTTAATCTGCTGGAAGAAAGAACATGAGCACAGGTAAAATAAAGGGATGGGAAAGCTGCAAGTAAATGTCAGCGTTATCTATGTTTTAGATTTTGCAATGAAATATTTTGATTCTATCCTCAGTGATCCTGTTTTTGTAATAAACTAATACAATACTATTCAGATTGGTGCTTGTCAACAGTTTTCTTCATACTGTGAAAAAGTCTGGGTCCTGACCCTGTTCCTTGAGCTAGTGGGTACACTAGGGACAGTGGTGGCTTGTAAGAATTTGTTATTGGACAGGTGTATGTTGGAATATGGTGGAGTGACTGAGTATAGCGATGGAGCATGAACTAACAAAGGGGGACTCGTGTGAGTTCCTTCCCTGAAAACATTTTTTATATAATAGGCGAAAATAGTGCATTTTACAGCACACTTTCTGTAACAAATAGGGTAAAAAGACACTCAGTTTGCAATAGATGTTGTATAGTAACACACAAACACTTCCAATGACTGCAAGTCACCAACAATGAACAGAAGCATTTTCCAATTCGTTTCCATGATGCCATTGTGCACAATATTTGCAAGTTTAAAAAAATGTTCATGCTGGCTGTGCCCATACAAGTCCATGCAGACTGAACAAATATATGCCAGTATTACCAGATAAAAAACATACTCCTGTTAGCTGTGACAGTAAAAAATGCAATGCCACAATAAGAGACTATATCCAGCCTGCCTTCACCAATGTACGCTATTATGTCAACTTAAGAACACTCATGTTGGCTTACCTCCTTATGCCACTAAGAAATGCCATGCCACAGCATTTCTATTTGCAGACTGGTTGCACGAATGTAGGGAAATCTAGCCATATAATAACACTGATCATGATCCTTTAACTTTGGTGCCTGGCACAAAATGCCATACCACAATAAGAAAAGATGTTCAGGTGGGCTGCACCAATGCAGGCCAGTCTAGCCACACAATAACACTTATCAGTTTTGCCCATTGGGCATGCCTACTAGGGTACTGAAAGCTGTCAAAGGGAAACTATGCTTCCCTTTGACAGTTAAATCCAGACCTGGTTTACTTACTGAGCGGCTTGCCGCAGCTGAGAAAGCACTCAGTCTTATCACAGGGCTAGCTTTGATCCTCCATAATTTGTGGTGGGCCAGTTCCATGCTGCTCATTATCTGAGCCACACCTGCATGGAGACCAGGAAGTCCAGCTTACCAGGACCCTTAGGCCAGTGGCTTTAGTTACCTGGAGGAAGACTGAGTAGGGTTTGTCAGTGGTCTCTTCCCCATACCCACCTACCACCTTCTAAATTAATTAGGGACAATACCCTTGCAAAGCTGCTTCCTCATTCTCTCCTTGTATGGTTCCCAAACGTTTTATGAGGGCAGTAACAACAACGTATGGTGAGAAAGGCACAATAGGTACAACTGCTTCAACTGATCTCACCACAATCAAACTCAGGCTCCACATGAGACACTTCCTGCTTAGGTTAGACATAGACCCAAACCTGGAATTTCCCTGAGTAAGCCATCTCACTGTTTCACCACAGAAGAGGTAGACAGAATCATTGACTGAGAACCGCTTGACCAATTGAGCTACTAGAGCCACCAGAGCCAAATGGGACATAGACAAAGTCACAGAGAGGAAGCAGAATTTTCTCCTGAGCCCAAATGGCCACCGAGCCTTTTTAAGCCTCGGGCACACAGCCAGCCAGATGCACATATTGAATTATCCCCATTGATACAGAGCAACTCATTCGAAACAACCACAATTCAATAGGGTGAGCCACTCCCAAATAGGCAATTGGGGTTATGTGGATTTATTTTCCTTACATTGAAAATAGTATTTTGTTTGTAAATCAAAAGGTGCTTTCCTTGATGGGAAAAGGCCCCCTTTAACCACCAAACATATGCAGTTATGCTACAGTATTCAGTAGGAATCAGAATGACATTGAAGTCCCGACAGAGATGGTGTGCTGTGATATGTAAGGCCCCACATGGATGGTGTGTGTTTTCACATCACTGTTGTGTGATAAGTCTCCACAGAGTGTATGGTCATATTAATGTCCTCATATACTTCACATGAATTGGGTGTGATACTGATTTACGTACTGAATGAGTTGGGATTATAATGAGAATAGTCCCAACATTATGTGCAATTCTAATGAAGTCCCTGCAGGTTTGCTGTGTCATGATATTAAAGTCCCCACAGGGATGGTGCAATGGCGATACGTGCACCACGGCCCCAGCACCCGGATAAGAGGCCCGCAGCAGCCATACAAAGATGGCCGCCATTTTCTCATCGGAGAACAGCTGATCCCTCCACTCCCCGCCCAGCACAGCTGTTTGGCCACGCGCCATTATTTTTGTTGCAGACCCGAACCGGAGGCGGAAGCCGGCCGCTCCAGCAAGGGCCGCAACATTAAGGGCCTGTCTGCGCCTGTCCGCGGCGGTCCCGCAAGGGAACCGCAATAAACTTTGGAAGGCAACATACCATATTTCACCGCCAGCCCCAGGGAGTCCTTGACGTGAACTGTAAGTAAAATGCACACCGTCAATCAGGAGAAAGACTGCTGAGCCACTCTACGTGCCACTGGTGCACCTGACATGCTCAAACATAAGGATTCATAGAAAATGAGGTACCCCTGGTAGTTTCTCTATAACTGCCCTATTAACTACACCAGCATAGACTGCTATTCCACTGTTAACTGATTGGAGTGCACTCTGGAAACCAATGCTTGATAATTACTTAAAAACTACACCTAGCCACTGCTAATCACTCAACAGTGTTGCCCATGCCTAGCCATTGTTGCCTATGCCTAGCCACTGTGTTGCCCATGCCTAGCCACTGTGTTGCCCATGCCTAGCCACTGTGTTGCCCATGCCCAGCCACTGTGTTGCCCATGCCTAGCCATTGTTGCCTATACCTAGCCACTGTGCTGCCCATGCCTAGCTACTGTGTTGCCCATGCCTAGCCACTGTGTTGCCCATGCCTAGCCTTTGTTGCCTATACCTAGCCACTGTGTTGCCCATGCCTAGCCTTTGTTTCCTATACCTAGCCACTGTGTTGCCCATGCCTAGCCACTGTGTTGCCCATGCCTAGCCTTTGTTGCCTATACCTAGCCACTGTGTTGCCCATGCCTAGCCACTGTGTTGCCCATGCCTAGCCACTGTGTTGCCCATGCCTAGCCACTGTTGCCTATACCTAGCCACTGTGTTGCCCATGCCTAGCCTTTGTTGCCTATACCTAGCCACTGTGTTGCCCATGCCTAGCCACTGTGTTGCCCATGCCTAGCCACTGTTGCCTATACCTAGCCACTGTGTTGCCCATGCCTAGCCACTGTGTTGCCCATGCCTAGCCTTTGTTGCCTATACCTAGCCACTGTGTTGCCCATGCCTAGCCACTGTGTTGCCCATGCCTAGCCACTGTGTTGCCCATGCCTAGCCTTTGTTGCCTATACCTAGCCACTGTGTTGCCCATGCCTAGCCACTGTGTTGCCCATGCCTAGCCACTGTCTGTGTTTCCCATTCATAGCCACTGTATCGCACATGCCCAGCCAAATGATTGGTGCCCTACCCTAAACTGATAGCTGACTGCTGCCCGGTGCCCTCTCACCATGGCCAACACCACACCCCCACCCTCCACACTCATCCCCCCCACGCCTTTCCTTCCATCCTTCTTCACCAAACCCACTTATCTCAAGCCTAGCCCTCGCACGACGCACCCTAGAGCCACTAACTCCAGAAATCAAATACTAGGCCTCCGCTCCAGAACCGCACCACAAACCCCACCAGCAAAGACTGAAAACAAACCTACCTCCAAACACCACAAAATTAACAATACCAAGAAGACAGCCAAAGGGCGGATTACCACCCCACCGCCACGCCCAGACCTACAATGTGCGCTAATTAATGCCAGATCCCTCCCTGCCCACGCCACAGAAATTCATGACCTTCTTACCAACCTCAACATTCTCGCCATCACTTAAACTTGGCTACACAATGCCGCAGGGCCAGCTATCTCCCTAGCGATCCCATCAGGATATTCCATCCTTAGACAGGACAGAACACTGTCCATAGGTGGGGGGGTAGCCCTCATAGTCAAAGATCACCTAGAAATAAGACAACTCTCCCCCAAACTAGGGGAGAACGTAGACGCTCTATCGGCCAAGATCGCACTCTCTCCCAATACCACCATCACCTTTAATCTTGTATATACCCTATACTGGACTTCCAGGATAACCTCTCACATCTGCTGGGGGAAAACCTTAAAACTACTACAAAGACTATTCTCTTAGGAGACCTTAATTTGGGACTCCACGACCTGAAAGATAGACCATCCACTACATTAGCACAAGCTCTCCAAGAAATGGGCTTTGAACAGAAGTACTCCATCCTACCCACAACAAAGGACGTACTCTTGACTGGATAGCCGACCATAACTGTGGCATCGACATCAGCTCCGTCACACTCACCCCCTGGTCCGACCACTTTCTCATTCATTTCCTCATCCCCACACCCAACAACTCGATAAAAAAACTCAAGTCTGCACCACCAGCCTTAGCCAGAAGCGCCAAGAACCTCACCAAAGAAAACATTGCTCCTTACTTAGAGGCCCTCACTACCAACCTCCTCGCCACACCAGACCCTGCTGCTCTGGCGGATAAGTACAAATCCACCATTAGCACTGCCTTAGACATCATTGCCCCTCTACAAAAGAAAAAATCAAAAAATACCAAACACTCAAATACTTGGTTCTCAGCAGAACTAAAAGAATTATGAACCAAAAAACGCAAAGCCCTAAACTTATGGCAAAGTGCGCCTAACGCAGCATCACTATCCGCCTACAAATCACTGGCCACCCAATACAAAAAAAGTATTATAGCAGCCAAATCCACAACGTTTCGCCATCTTCAAGGAACTATCCACGCCGGCCACCAAGTCTCAAGAGATTGTTAAGGACCAAGCCTGGTGTAACACCATACAGTGCGCCCTCGTAAACAAAATTGAACTCCTCCAAGAAAAAATCCTAGACCATCACACAAATCTCACTCAGCATATCTTATTAGCTTCCCATACGGAAACTATGACTGAGAATAAAAAGACAAATCCCATTACTCCATTCAAATTTAGAGAAGTCTCAGAAAACGAGGTAGTCGATATTGTTAACAGAATCAAACCCTCTAATTGCAAAGGCGACGCCTGCCCCGCTAAACTAATTAAAGACTGCGTAGAAACATTAGCCCCATTTCTCAAAACCTTCATCAATGCATCCTTCAATACAAACTCAGTCCCGACCAGCCTAAAAGAAGCCTGGGTGCGCCCTCTTCTCAAAAAACCCACTCTAGATCCTGAAAACGCCAACAACTATAGACCCATCACAACCGTTCCCTTCCTGCTTAAGATCCTCGAAAAAATTGCGTACACACAAATACAGTAATACCTGGAAGAAAATCGCATATTATGAAAAAGGCAATCGGGTTTCCGCCCGGGACATGGGACCGAATCGGCCCTATTAGATCTCAAAATCCAACTAAATGACATCATGGACAAAGGCAAACCTGCACTCCTGCTCCTGCTAGACCTATCTGCCGCCTTTGACTTGGTCAATCACGATATTCTAGGCACGCAACTCAAAAATGAAGCCCACTTCTCACCAGAAGCCATCTCATGGGTCAAATCATTCCTCGAGGGTCGACTCATGAAGGTCTTTTCTGACTCGGCCAGCGCTAACCCTACCACTATCCATTGTGGCGTCCCACAAGGGTCCTGCACCGCCCCTACCTTATACAACATCTTCACCCTCCCACTGTTCAATGACTTGGACCGTCGTCACATAGCTTACACAAATTATGCTGACGACACGCAAGTCCTGCTCCCTCTCACAGGGATCTATGAACATGACGCAGCAGCATTAACCAAGATCTATACAGCCATCCAAACCTGGATGGCAGCCAACGGCCTCTGCCTAAATGGGGACAAAACAGAGATCCTACTAGTTGGCACCAGAGAAACTCTAAACAAACTCCCACCGCGGTACAAATCCTTCAACATAGACAACTCCACCATCACAGTCTCCACTGCAGTTAAAACGTTAGGAGTATACCTTGACTCCACTCTTTCCATGACACGACAAGTCAATGCCATATCCTCCTCTGCTGCACTTACCAGTAAAGTAATCAACGCTGTCAAACTCTTCCTATCCACTAAAAACTGCCTGGCCATAGCCAGAGCCACAGTAGGCACCAAATTGGATTACTGCAACGCTCTCTTCCTAGGTACGTCTGCACAAAACCTAAAAAAAATGCAAGTAACACAAAACAATGCCCTAAGAGCAGCCCTAAGCATCCCAAAAAGGGAACACATCTCTCAAGCCAGGAAAGAAGCTCACTGGCTACCCATAAAAGAAAGGATACTATTCAAATCCATGGCCATCACCCACAGATGCCTCTCCGCCAAGGCTCCCCCCTATCTTTCTGAAAGAATCACTCTTAACTCATCCATCAGACCCACCAGGTCACATTTGACGAACCAGATATATGTACCCACATTCAAAAGAAGCAAAGCCGGTGGGTCTAGCTTTCAACACCTAGCACCTAAAAATTGGAACGCACTCCCTACCGCGCTAAGGAACGAAAACTCATACCACGCCTTCCGTAAAGTACTTAAAACCACGCTGTTTAACTAACTCCATCCTATCCTACTGTACTTAATTAAGCACAACTGTAAGTATATATGCATGAATGCTCTGCACTGTATCTGTATTTACTCCATGTACGCCTGTAACAAGTATGTTTGCTTTCAGCGCCACGATGCCCATGGGCAGATGTGCTCTATACAAATCCAAATAAATAAATAAAATAAATAAAAAGTTTTTCAAGCTCCCTGGACTTGGGAATTTGGTCAATGTTAGTCCTGCTAATCCGGTGGGTAATTTGGAGCCTTTCTTTACATTGTTATTGTCTGTGTCCTAAAACATACTGCATCCAATCCCCTTCAAATTCATACAAAGCCTTTAACCACAGCATGGGGACATGACTATTATTTTGTGGCTTCATAGAAATAGAGAAAAGGGGGCATATTCATGACAGGGGCCTGAGTGAACATTCTCCATGCAGGTCCCCATTCTGATCTGAGCTGGTTTTAGTAGCCTGGTGGGTGAGATAAACAGCATCAAGTTCTGGGGTATATGGTTGGAATGCCAGAGAGACATTGTGGAGTAGTTTAGTAGATGCAGTGTTACTCTCATGTATACTATAGTGGTGGGTCACTGGATTTGACTATCCCAGGCCATTTCCCCCTCCCATGCAAGAGAGACTGCTGCCTGAATGAGGAATTGTCTTGAGCAAGATTGCAGCTGCAGTGGTAAGCATTGTTGATCGATGCTGGCGGAGCTTTGATGTGCTTGTGTGCTGGGGCCACACACAGGAGAATATCTGCTTCTGGACCCCCTGATTGATGGAGCTGATGAGCGTTACCACCACGGGCGGGTGACAGCATCCACTACAGTTCCTAGAAAACTATGACTAACCACACAAGTAAGGAGGCAGCCTGTCATGTGTGTACTTTAGGTGCTGGGCCACGACTCCAAATAAACTGACATCTGCATTGTACCTAACCTTCAGCACACTTTCTGTTCTTGGGCACTGAAGCATCACAAGCCACCTTATGGTTGTGCTTGTTAAAGATAATTTTTTTAGCAACGCCAAACCCTCTGTTGAACTACTAGAAAATAGGATCTACATTAATTGACTGTTCACCTCGAGGTCTCCAGCATTTACCCCATTGATCATGATTCAATCATGGATAATGGACAATAGTCTTGCTCTTAGTGCCTCCAGATAGAGTTGATGAGAACAGGTACCGCAGCCCGGCTCAAGAAGTTAGACCCCAAATACTGGGAGTTCCTTACAGCTGGCTGCTCTATTACTATGCTTCCCAAAGTAAGGACACTGGGTGTTGTCTTTGATCAAGAACTTAATATGAAGGTGCATGTTAACAGTCTTGACTCTTCCTCATCTTATTATATTAGGTTGTTGACTCAACTTAGACCTTTGATGACCCATGACAACAGCATGACTATTACTAGAGCCATTTTTTGCTCAAAAATAGACTACTATGCCAGTATGTTGAAGGGCATCAGGAAAGGAGCACCGACCAAACCTCAGACCGTTCAAAACATCGATGTTTGGCCAGTAGAAGGTCTAGGTAAAAGAGCTCACATCTCTGAACTAGGAGAGCGCTTCATTGGCTTCCAGTTGATGCCAGGATCACCTTTTGTCTGCTCTCCTCAACACATAAATGCTTGAAGAGCCTTAGCCCAACATATCTGTCAAACAGGCTGACCTAGTTTCTGGCTCGCAGAGCATTGCGATTTTACTGCACCCACCTTCTGTGCGTGCCCAGAGCTAAATTGACCATGGTCAATCAGGGAGAATTTCAGTATATCACTCCCAAATGCTGGAATGCCCTTCCCCGTCGAACTTAAGGCATGTGTCTCTCTTGGCTGCTTTGAACGTGGCTTAAAGATTGTGCTCTTGTCTTGACTCTTCATGCTGCCCCTTTCCTGATATGCTACCAATCTGTTTGGTATCTTTTCTGTTGTTTGTCATGTTTGTCCTGTTGGCACTCTTATGCCACCAGGCCGTTGGTTTCAGCCCTTTACAAATAATAAATAAATAAATAGAGTACAACATATTCACTATTTTGTGTGACTCCTCCTAAGTCCTGGCCAATCGAGTGAATCAGCAGGAAGTGGCATGATTTGGTAAGTACACAGTATCAGCACTGAGTAGAGATAGAGCCAAAATAATATTGGCACCTGGCCATAAAGTAAGAGTTTAAGAAAGAAACACTAAAAGGAGAGCCCCTTTTATCATCTGAACAACGAGGCCATTGGCTTTAAATTAAATCGACTGTTGACTTGCATTATAGAATAGCCTATCTTGTTGTGTGCTAAAGCTCATATCCCCAGATCAGAGGCTGAAGCACTGACAAGAGCGCTAGTACAATCAAACCATCACCTGGACTATCCTTAGAAACAGTTCTGTCTAAGCATCCCAGAGATGCATAACAGATGCAATTATATAATAGTATGACACTGACTGTGCATGTACGAGTCATCTCGAGACCAGAGTCAGACAAACTTCTTTCACAGGCCCACGCACACAGCACGAGTCGGACAACAAGAAGATCAGCTGCAGCGGCCTGGAGACAGATGATGATGAATGGATCTCGGCTCGGCAGGCTCAGCTATGGCCAGAGGGCAGCTAGAGCCGGCGGTGCCATGGGCACAGACATGCCAGGAACTGTCTCGAACAAGAGATGCTGCAGTAGCAAAGTTAGTCACTGTGACACGTCCGATAGCTTTAACTTACTCAGCTTGGCCTGTCGCAAGACCCGATATGTGCGCCATTAGTTGGTCTTTTGTAGCCAGTTGGATGGAGGCATGGGTGGTGCCGCAGCAACTCTGTGCCTGCCACAGAAAACCTGTAGACTCCAAGCTCTTCCCCGGAGACCTGGAGAAGAGCATAAAAACCCAAAGACTAGGCAGGTCTGGTGGGTGGAGGAGTGGGAGGCAGCTTTTGCTTTGCAGAAATGTGTATCGAAGGAAATGGTATTCTCCAGATTTTCCGAAGGTGGGCTCTGTACATCCCCTTTGTGCAGTGGTTCGTCCAATAGGTAGCTGTTGTGCCAAACAGTGCAAAGTAAACTGGGTCCCACTCATGATTTGAATGTTCTTGGGGAAAACGGAGAGCGCTAGAAGGTAGTATTTATAGATGGCAACTTTGACAAGAGGCTCCAAGGACATCCAGACCTGCCTACATTTGAATATCAAAAATTCTGATATTTGTCAAGTGATGCCAGTTGATACTCTGCCCAAATTTGCTTGCGGCTCTTCAGTAAAGGTACAACAAAACAAAAATCCCAACACTGGCTGGATGATGGGTGAGGTTATTGTGCAGAATTATATCAGCATTCCTCCTTGCCTCATCCCACTCCTAAAATGTCCAATAATAAACCAATGCCAAATAAACAGTGAGCATATGAACAAGTTTACATCCCTACAAAATGCCCCAAAAGTAGCTTATTGCAGTATTTTACAAAGCATACCACATATGATAGGATATTTTATTTATATTGCGCTCATACACAAGTGTTTCAGAGCGCGACAAGGCAAGGGATGGGAACAGGGGAGAACAAAACAACGATCTTACTAGGCCCAGTGACATTGAGAACGTGCAAGTGCATTTGCAAGAGCACCCGCACATATCCATCCATACATTACAGAAACACGCATGCATTGTCTGATAAATATCTGAATCATGTAAACTTCTTGAATTCTTGCTGCACCCACAAAATACTTTTGCAGCCTTATGAAACTTCAAGATCTTGCAAGGGCAGCCCTAGCACAAGAATTCCCCCATCGAAGAACTCAAATTATTTATTTGTAACAAAAATCCCTACAGTCTGACCAACCACCGACTACACCTTTACTTAATACGCCTCTAGCCAATCCTTCTCATAAACCTTTCTCCTTTTCCCCACTCACTACCTCGGAAGTAGAAAAAATCATAAATAACCTCAAACCGTCCAACTGCCAAGGTGACCCCTGCCCGGCACCTATCATCAATGAAGCATCCCACGACCTAGCCCCGTTCGTCACAGCATTCATAAAAGCCTCATTTAAGTCAGGTATAGTCCCGGATAACCTGAAGGATGCGTGGGTCATCATACTTCTCAAAAGACCCTCCTTGAACCCTAACATCCCAACTAATTTTAGACCAATCACTACAGTCCAGTTCTTGCTTAAGATCCTGGACCGCGCAGGCTACCTGCAGATTCAAGACTACCTTGAATCTAACAATCTCCTGGGGTTAAGACAATCAGGCTTCTGTACTAAACACAGCACTGAATCAGCCCTGATTGATCTGAAAACTCAGATGGAGACACTAAAGGACAACGGGAAGTCAGCGCTCCTCCTTCTTCTTGACCTTTCTGCGGCCTTTGATTTGGTCAACCACCAAATACTGTGCAAACATCTTAAAACTGCGGCCCACTTCGCTGATTCTGCCAATGCCTGGATCCACTCATTCTTGAGCAATAGATGTATGAGGGTCTTCTCACCCACAGCATCAGCAGACCCTTCCCCCATTCACTGTGGCGTTCCCCAAGGCACTTGTGTGTCCCCTATGTTGTACAACGTATTCACGAAGCCCCTCTTCGATGTGCTTGACTATCTGGGTGTCTCCTACACAAACTATGCAGACGACACCCAGATACTCATTCCCATCACGGACGACTACACCGTAGACACCAAAGCCGTGAATGATGTCTACCTGGTCATCCAGGCCTGGATGGCACATCACAAACTTTGCCTTAATGATGATAAGACCGAGCTCTTATTACTTGGATCAAGCTATCGTCTTAACAAATTAGATCAAACCTACAAGTCTTTCACCATTGACGGCAACGATATCAAGGTCTCCAAAGATACTAAAACGTTAGGTGTCTACCTTGACTCCACGCTCTCACTGAACAGACAAACAAATGCAGTAAGGTCGGCATCAGCCTATACCTTTAAACTTATCACCGCCTGCAGACCCTTTCTAAACTCATCAATTGCATCACCCTCGCCAGAACACTCATTATGGCCAAAATTACTACTGCAGCGCTCTCTACCTTGGGACCAGTCAGTCAAACCTCAATAAACTGCACACCGTACAAAATAATGCCTTAAGGGCAGCCTTAAACATCCCGAGACGCTCCCACATCTCTGTTAGAGCTGACTTACGCTGGCTCCCAGTAAAACAAAGAATTGCCTTGAAAACCCTAGCCTTGACCCACAAATGCCTGAATAACATGGCTCCTCCCTACCTCTCCTCCCGCCCTACACCTCACACCTCCGCTCGACCCACAAGATCAGCCCAAACTCACAGCCTCACCCTGCCCAGATTCAAACTCCAAAAAGCGGGTGGCGTGAGTCTCCCAGTCTTAGCTTCCAAACTCTGGAACACTCTGCCTACTCCTATCAGAGCTGAACCGTCGTTCCAAACCTTCAAGAACAATGCCAAAATGTGGCTCTTCTCTCATGATCTATAAGGCTCCCCGTTCAGACCTGCCTGACATTTGTAATATAAGTTATGGGCCAGATACCTTTCTTGTATTTGTATCTTAATCTGCCAATGTAATTCTTGCTGTACATTTTATTGTATATATTTGTTTGTGTAATTTTACTGTGTTTGCACTGTTTACTGTACCTGCTTGCAAGATTATGCGCCCGGTTGCCCTTGGGCCTGGTTTGCACTTTATAAATAAACAAAACTTCAAACTTCAAAACTTGTAAGGTTAACAGCTATGTGACAAACTAGCACAAGCATTCTGAATTTCAGCTAGAGTGGAAGCTACATGCAGGACCATCCCAATCTATGTTAATACTTAATATCAGAGTTTTGGGACCCGTATCTGAATTGAGAGAGGCATGTAAACAGCAAGTTTCTGTTGCAGGTAATCACTGTCAGATTTCCCAAATGTTTGTAACTGTGCATGTCATCCCACAACACAATTTAGGATTGCGGTTGTTTGAGGCTGTAGCAAAAAAAAATAAAAAATCAAGCCGTGCGTCTTATGCTAGGCATAGGCTTATTAGAAATGTTTGGCAGGGTAAAATATATATTTCATGCCTTCTTTTAAATCTGCAGGTTTTCACCTGCACTGAATTGGTTTCCTAATTCTCTTCGTGCTGTGCCATACACGGCAGCAGTGAGCCCTGATGTAAATTGTTGAAATGATTTTCAAAGTGAGTTCTACAGCGGTCCGATTCTTCGGTATTGTATTGATTTAAAAAGAAACTAGAACATGTTTAATTAAACTAAAGGAAAATATGCCAGTACTGTGCGTTTAAATGTTTCCGTGTTCTTTCCTACTTCATTCACATTGCTAAAACAGCCGAGATAGGAGGCTTTCATTCTGTTTGTCTCCCAATGCTTGCAGTGGCTTTGATTGGGGATCAGATTACACCAGGTCAGAGCCATTGTCATGCTTAAACTCTGTGCGCATTGGAATTTCACACCTCCTTGATGGCCTTGAGCTGAGAGCTAGGTGGAGGAGGGGGAAGCTCAGGTCTGAGCTACTAACCACGTTTTTGAAAATGCTTCTTGTTAACAAACATGTTAGTTCTACCAGTCACAAAATCTAATGCATTTTCTTCTTTCCTCTGTTTGCACTGATGTTTTTACAGATGAATAATTTGAAACATAGACTGTAGCAAAATCTTGGTGGCTGATAGTTCCAACTTAAATGCATGGTTAAATAGCATTGTATTTCATTCCGCCAAATGCTACAAAATATGTCAAATGTAATATATCACTTATAAGTTAAAACAGAAATGAAACACTCTATATAAATGAATTCCCTATATATTGTGAGCATGTTAACTCTGAAATTAAAAGCTCCAAATTAATAATGAAAAGCAACAATAGTGTGATTGCTGGAACCTGTTTCAAATAAGAGGCAAGAATAAAACACAAGTATAGGCAAAGCCAATAGGTTTTGCTGTTTACTGCCATTGGCATTTTACAATTATAGGCACCAGGGTGCATGGAGAAGAGTGCAAAGTTCCCAAGGAGAATGCGAGAAGGGATGCAGGTGTGCAAGTGAATGAGAAGGGGAATAGAGCAAGGGAGGTAACCATTGATAGAGGGTGCAATTGATGATGGGCAAGAGGAAATATGAGCAAGAAAGGGTGAAAGTGATTGGTTAAGAAATCAAACAAAAGTTTGCGGGGAAGGATGAGCGGGGGTAGAGTGAGTGGGATAGAGAGAGCGGGTAGGGTGGGATGGTTAGATAGGGGATATGGTGGATTGGTTTGAGTGGAGTGAGTGAGGGGGTAAGTGGAGGTAGATAAAGTGGGTGTAGGGCAGGTGGGCGTGGAGAGTGCGTTTAGGCTGGACAGGTAAAGGTAGAGGGAGTGGGGATAGGGTGGGCAGGTGTGGGTAGAGAGAGTGTGGGTAGGGTGGGCAGGTGGGGTAGAGAGAGTAGGGGTGGGTGCTTGAGCGTAGAAGGAGTGGAGTGGGATAGCAGAAAGAGGGGGTGGGATAGGTGGGAGCAGAGAGAGTGTGGGTGTGGTGGGGTAGAAAAAGTGGACTGTGTACTGCTTTGGGGTAGAGAGAGCAGGGGCTGACTTGAGTGAGGTTAGAAAGTGGGGAATTGGGTGGATGGGGTAAAGAGAGTAGGGGATGGGATAGAGAGAATGGGGTGGGCAGTGGTCGAAGTGGGCGGGAGCGGTCAGGAGCGGTGCTCCTCTACTTCTTTTAATTCAGTGTTAACGTTCCTATACTTTTATTTTAAAAAGAAACCATTCCGGAACGGTTTCGTTTTAAAATAAAAGTGTAGGAAGAAGTTGAAACTTGCACTTTCAGTGCACTGTACAGGACGTTTCCTTAAAGAGCAGGCACTTGTGTTTTGGGGTTTTTATTGTGCATGGGAGGGGCGCGGCGCTGGGGTCTGTGGGGAGCGGGTGCAGGCCAGTAGGGAACATAGTTCCACTACTTCTTTTCGTACACTTCGACCACTGGGGGCGGGTGGGTGCTTTCGAGAGAGAGGGAGCGGCTCTTTTAGAGCTAAAGTCTAAATTATTAGCCTGTATGGAGAAGAATGAAGCTTCTATGTTGATGCTGCTTGATCCTTCGGCGGCTTTCGACCTGGTGGACCATTCCATCATGTCCACCAGGTTGGGGGAGGTTGCTAATTTTTCACCCTTAGCAGCCCAATGGATTGCTTTGTTCCTCGTTAATCAGGAAAGTAGGGTCTTTCTCAAGGATGCTGAAGCTGCAGCGGTCAACATTGGGTTCGGTATACCACACAGAGCATGCACTTCGCCCTGTTTGTACAACATTTTCACTGCCCCTCTATTTGCTATGTTAGCTCATGAGGGCGTGATATTTACAAACTATGCTGATGATACGCAGTGCGTTATCCCTTTGTCCGGTAATTATGATCTGGATGAAGCAGTGATTAATAAGACATATGCCTTGATTGAGACTTGGATGATTCTTAACAAGCTGGCATTAAACAAAGAAAAAACAGAACTGCTGGTGATTGGTTCACCCTACATGTTACAGAAACTGGGCTCCACCTATGAAAGTTTCTATTTAGGAGGTGCAAACATTATTCTGCTTAAGAAAGTTAAAACGATGGGGGCAATTTTCGATCGACACCTCACCAGGAAACCGCATGTAAGTAGTCTGGTGGCATCTTGCACCTACTAAATCAAGCTGCTAGCTCACTTAAGACATTTTATTTCTCAGGCCAATGCGGAAATTATTGTGAGAGTGATTATAGGGGCAAAAATGTATTACTGCTCCAGTTTACTAATTGTTATTGACAAAACTGTTTGCAATTGGCTACAGGTCTCTCAGAACGGAGCCGTAAGGGTGATGATGGGGCTCGCTCGCAGAGACCACACCACTGCGGCAAGACGTGCTCTTCATTGGCTGCCGGTCGAGTCTAGAATTCTTTTTAGACTCTTAGTTATTACACAGAAATGCAGACAAGGAAAAATAACGGCATATCTGGAAGAACCTCTGGTTACCAAAACCTATGGCAGATTACTGAGATATAGTAATCAGAATTATGTAACCATCCCCAGATGTAGAACCGTGAAGGTCTCTAATGGAGCCTTTTTTGCAATTGCCCCCAAGGCTTGGAATGACCTTCCACTGGAGCTAAGAGGCATTGAATCAATAGATACATTTAAAAGGACACTGAAGACCTGTTTGCCTAGGATCTAAGGGTCACGACCACGGTTTATAGTGATAATTTCGACAACAAAAATGTCGAAAGTCAAAATTTAGAAGAAAAAATGTCGAAAAAAAAATGTCGACTTTTTTTTTCAATGCATTTTTTTTTCGAAATGGGGGGGTTCCCCCCCAACCCCCCTTTTTTAATTTTTTTTTTATTTTTCCCTTTTTTTTTTACTCCCGAACCCCTAAAATAAATATATAATTTAAAAAAACGAAAGTCGACATTTTTTTTTCGACATTTTTTTGTCGACATTTTTGTCGCCATTTTTTTTTCGAAATTATGACTGCCTACCCACGACCACGTATGAATCTGTTAGCCATATATTTCTACAGAGCACTTTCTATTGTCTGTTTTGTCTTGTTGCGCCCTTAAGCCCTAGGGTCCATGGCTGTGCATAACACATTTATTAAAGTAAAGTAAAGTGCTATAATTGAACAGCAAAGCATAGATGTACTTTGAGGAATGACAAAGTCAGCGTCTGAACACAGGAATATTCTTTGATCTAGAGATTGTATTTTAATTGTAGCAACATCCAGAGGCTCCCCTAGCCTGTCTGTTATATGGGTTTTCTACATGAAACATATAACAAATCAGACTGCCTCTGATTATCTTTTATTGTGTTCTAATAGTGATCTTCTCGTCGGGGTGTTTGCACATATCCAATCCATTCTCATCTGCAACCGCAGATACAATATTTGTATACTTGAAACACTGCACATTCTTTTTAATCAAAGTAATAATGTGTTAAACTTCTTCCTCACACCACACATCCTCTAAGAGGTATGCCTTGGCTGCTCAAACCTAGATAGCCTCAGTGAGCAGAAGACAAGATGGACAAAAGCATGCTTGGATTAGTGATGAGCGTTTGCACATTCTGATCCCAACACCAGTACAGAATCCTTCCCATGTCTGGGATTGGTGACAGGACTCCTGCAACCCTTATTGCCAAGGTTGAATGCCCCCAAATTGTGGTACAGTACAGGCAGTGCAGAGAAAAGATGGAGCTGGTTTAGGACACTGCAGAGAGCAACCTGACTTCTATGAGGAATGGGGATCTCTGTCGGGAAAGTCACATATAAATGTAGGACCTGAACAAATATATTTTACTTTTGTGGCCCACTTGATTTCTAGGCACTCCAGACACAAGACAAGGCAGCATAATTGGGATCTTGCAACCGACACAACCGACACAAAGTATGGAATTTGCTTGGGACAGAATGGCCCCTAGCCTAATATGAGCTGTGTTTAATTGGAGGAGAAACATAGATGCAAAACCTGGCATCATTAAGGGTGTGGATGGCAGACATATAACATCTTGAAGACCTCCTCCAAAGCATCAGTCCAAGGAACCGTGTAATTCTTTGATACTTTTGGTAGGTCTCTGAGGGGGGCCTTCCAGGGCTGAAACATGTGAGGTAAAGCACTGGTAATAGCAAACAAGGCACATAAATGCCCAAAGTTCTCTCTTCATTGTTGATAGCGGACATTTCTGGAAGGACTGTACAATTACTTCTTGGGGTTGAACTGTCTCTTTGCACAACTTAAACCCTTATATTTTACTTATGGTAAAGCCACATGACTCACATTGAGGTTCATTCTTAGACGCATATTTCTTAACTATGGGTGACCATGTGAAAATGATGCCTGCGTGCAGCCCAGATTGGGATCTATACAGAAATATCACGCATATGCATCAGAATATGTCTGATCAGGCTGTAAAATATGATCCTTCACCCTCTGAAATGTCGCTGGGGTTCTGTGTGGCCCAAAGGACAGTGCTGTGAAAAGAACTAAACTGACCTACAGTGGCGAAGACAGCTACCCATGGTTTTCAGTCACAATTGGTACCTGCTAGTATCATTATATTAGATCCAGTATAGGGATGTATGTGGCTGGTCTTTGTGATAATTTCCTTGAGACAAGGCATCAATTATGCAACAAGTTAGTTTAGAGTTTAGAGATTATTTTGATTTTTCAGAAATCTGTATCCATAATCTCCAGGGCCCTCCGGGTTAGAGACTAAGACAATGGGTGATGGCCACTGACTCTGCAAAGTCTCAATGACTTGTGTTCAAGCATCTGTTCCACTTCAGTCTGGGTGCCTGTATTCTAGCAACCTGGTGGGTTAAACATTCAAAGACCTATGAATGGGGTCTCAATATTTTGTATGAATTTACTGACTCTTCCCAGCTTGTCCACAAACACATCTTTGAAGTGGTTAAGTCATTTACATGGTAATACTTCAGCTTCTTTGAAATAATCTACCTCAGACGAGTGGTGAAATCTAAGTCTAAGTAAATGTTCAGGTTTAGGTCTATTTGACTAAAAAAAAAAATATGTTTTTCCGATTTAACCAAATTGTTTTTGTTCCTTTTTTGTTTGAACGAAATGCAGGTGGGAGACCCCTCTTCGCCCACCACCCCCCACACACCCCCAACTTAACCTATTCCCTTACCCCACCCCACATCTATATTTAATTAAAATTGGCTGAAATTCCTAAAGAATTAGAACACACAAATTTGGTCAGTTCAGAAAAGGTCCATTGGGACACGATCAAGTACGCTAATACCAATGTTTATGCCACCATCAGGGGGTATACTTGCGGGTTCTACCAGGTTTTAAGCCAGTTGACATCACAGAGTTGGGAAGTCTGTCTTTTGGACACAATAGTTCAGATTACTTAAATTATCTGTGATTAAGTAAGGACCCATACCACTGTGCCAAGAGTTTTTTTTTTTATCATACTTGGAAAGTGACATCTAGACTTGTTCCTCAACTCAGAAACTTTCCAAGTAAGCCTGGCAACTGTATGGCAAAATTTATGCAATTATGCTACAGTATTCAGTATATTGACATTCTAGTCCCCACAGAGATGGTGTGCTGTGATATTTAAGTCCCCACATGGATGGTGTGTAATAAGGTTGAAGTCCCCACAGGAGTGGTGTGTGTTGATGTTTTTACAGTACTGTTGTGTGATGATTCTAAAGTCCCCACAGAGTTTGTGGGGATATTAATGTCTTTATATGCTTCACATGAATTGGGTGTTATGATACTGAATTACATACTGCATGAATTGGGATTATAATGAGTGTTGTCCCAAAATGATGTGTAAATCTAATGAATTATCTGCAAGTTTGCTGTGTCATGATATTGAAGTTCCCACAGGGATTGTGCCTGGCGATACCAAGGTCAATGCAGTGATGGTGTGTGAGGATATTTAAGTTGCCGGTGTTTGATAATGTTGAAGTACCTTACAGGCATAGTTTGTGATAATATGGTTTATCTTCACAGTGAAGTTGTACGAAAATATTGAAGTCTGGCTAGGCTTGGTGTGGTGGTGTTGTAGAAGTCCCCACAAGCATGATATTTGAAGATATTGTAAAAGTTCCCTATGATGTACCTAGGAGGTTCTTTAACAGATTATTTTCCATAATTAGGGGATTTATATGGAGAGTGGGTAGAAAAAGAATGGCATTGGTCATGCTTCAGAGACCCTTTGTAGCTTGCAGGATCAGAATATCTTATTTTGAACTGTACTTCCTTGCTGGGCAGCTGCTGTTTGAGGCGGGTGGGCTGGTGGACGTTCCACCATGAGACAATATTTTTGCAGCCCTCGGTTTGGCAATATTATCTGATAGAGATGCTGTGGATACACAAGACCTACCTCACTCGAGCACCCCACATTCTGACACTGGCCAAATGGCTGTGGCATAGGATCTGGGGACTCTTGGGGGTTGACAGACCCATAATCCCTGCACTTCTCTCTGGTTGCTGTGCTACCAAGTAGTATGCAGGTTATTGCCCAAATTGACCTTTTACAATTGACCTTTTGCACAGTTGACCTAATTATAGTGGTCCTAATTGACCTTCTGCACAATTGACCTTTATATCATTTTAGTTATTTTATATATGTATTGGGTTGGTTTTGGATTATAAATAATATAAGGGGATTGAGTGGGGGGTTGCAGGGGGTTTTGGATTGGGTGTAGGTGTTGCGGGGGGATTCCACCTGCATATATGTCCTAATTGACCTTCTAAATTAGGTCAATTCTCCCGAGGTCAATTCTCCAGAGGTCCATTGTGAAAAGGTCAATTAGTATACAACCGTATGCAGGACATCAGGAAGTACTGGGAGACCAATGGGGTGGCTACACTTGAAGGCTTGCTTCAGATGGGAAAGCTGACTGAGTTTGCCGTACTTGTTGAAAGGTTCGGCATATACAGGGGCCAATTCCTTTTACACTTGAGTTTAACTCAGAAGATTGAGAGAGTAGATGGCCTAGATTTCGCAGTGGTATAGAGGGCGACACTGTGTTGGAGATGATGTATGACATGTCAGACAGCGGCCCATAGTTTCTAGACTTCATGACCCATTCCTGAACAAGAACCTTGCACCTGATCTTGGGGTGCGGACTAGGTGGGAACCAGACTTGGACAGGATATTCTCTGATGCTGAATGGGTGCGGATATTGCTTTATATAAAAAAGATTTCAAGAAATGCCAGATTAAAACTCAAGCAACTATATGTCACACACAGAGCATACATGACCCCTCACAAGATATCCCGGTTTAAAGGAGCAGACAGGCAGCACTGCCCCTGATGTGCAGAAGAAAATGCAGACATACTCCATATGTTCTGGACTTGCCCGGTAATCAGGGAATATTGGTTGGGGATTGCGGATAGGGTGACCACAGGTGGAATAGACATGCATGCATGGCTCCCGGAGGCCCGTTTATTGGGTTTATTTCTGTGCAGGCGAGGGACAGCACATCTTAAAATAATGCAATACCTAATCTGTGTGCTAGCTAAGTGCAGGATTGTGATGACTTGGAAGTTGGCCGATGGCCCTAATATTGAGGCATGGTGGGGGGACTTACAGAGATGGAAGTTAGCTGAGACTGAAGTTTTGCAAAGAGCAGTGTATAGCGTTTTGAAAGAGGCCAGTGAGGTGTTAGCATAATGAAATTCACTAACGCAGGAAATGCCCCCCCCCCAGACATTATGCCCACATTGGAATGAAAACGTTGTGTAGTCAGTTTCACCATACTGTCGTCTAAGGAGTGTGGAAGAAAGAAAATGTGAGGCACTACCTGAGGTGTAATGTATAATTTATAGGACTTATAGGTTTGGAACTGCATGAGAAGGCACTGTTTGAAAGTTTGTAGGTTAATGGAAGAATGGATTGCATATTAATGGAGTGCTGCAGAATTTACTGAACATTTTATAATTTATCTATGCTGCTAAATTTCCTTTTATAACCACCACAGCATGTAGGTAAATAAACATAATTTATTAAAATAAGGATGAGGTTTGAAGATATCAAAGTCACCTAGGGGCTGGGGAGCGGTGATGATATTGGTGTCTTCAAAACACTAATGACTGATGATGTCAATGTCTGATGATTTTGAAGTCCACACAGGGGTTATTTGAATGATACGGAATTCCTTGAATATTGGTGCTTTTATTTAAACTCTGTCTGAGAGGGTTGGCAATTTTACAGACATTTTCATGTGGCTTCTGTGGTGTTGGCAATTTGGTATGGGAGGGCTGGCCTGAGTAACAACGGCTATAGAATTGTAGAGACAGACTAGCATGACATATGGACAGAGAGGCTTGGGACAGCTTTGTGTCATCCCGAAACAAGATCACTGTAAGGAAGACATTTATCTAAACCTTGGAAGACACACAAAACGAGTGTGCCTCTTTTCAGACAACAATGCTAATAACCAACCCTACTAAAACCTCACCCCTCTGCATACACATCTCAAACTCTAACTACACACAACCATACCTCTTAAACAACAGCATCCCACATGCACTTCACTACAACAACAAACAAACCACACATAGCTACACAACAGCACACAACGGATACCGACGCGATACCACACCAAAAAGCTCAGCGAACAGTGTTAACCGAACTGAATCTGCCAACAGCACATCAAAGCTCCCTGCTCTTTCTCCTAACTTTGTCCTACTAACGTACCCCAACTGACCCCCTTTTATCTTTTAGATCCTCCAGAGTGCCAGAGTACCACTCGGGTGGTGATAGTGCGCGGTATAAATATCCTTTAACATATTATGACAGTGCCTGGTAAATGTCTATTTAATGCCCATACAAGAGCCAAAACGTTTGGCTTCACCAATGCTGGCCATCAACAGGACTTCAGTGTAAGGAACAGATGCAAGGACACACATATTGATTATGAAGGCACACTAGTTTAAGACATTTTTAATGATATCATGAGCTGATTTTCATTTGCCAATATGCATTTACCTTACAAAAGTTGGCTAAATAATAACATAGGCTTCGCCATAAAATCACAAAGCTAGTGGAATGAGATCCTGTGTGAAGAGTGTTTTAGATGGGGAGGGTAATGTAGTAGGTGAGAATGGTGATACGAACTAGCATGGGTATAGGTGGTCATTATGTGGATAAAAATCCAAACAATACCCACAGCATGTCTGTCCCACTTCACATCCCATCTGTCTCCTGGGGTGTGCGGGAAGTTTCACACGCGAATGGGCTGGGTACGTGTATTTCAGGGGTGCGCGGGAAGTTTCACACGCGAATGGGCTGGGTACGTGTATTTCATGGGTGCGCGGGAAGTTCTACACGCGAATGGCCTGGGTACGTGTATTACAGGGGTGTGCGGGAAGTTTCACACGCGAATGGGCTGGGTACATGTATTTCAGGGGTGCGCGGGAAGTTTCACACGCGAATGGTCTGGGTACGTGTTTTTCAGGGGTGCGCGGGAAGTTTCACACGCGAATGGGCTGGATATGTGTATTTCAGGGGTGCGCGTCAAGTTACACACTCGAAAGGGCCTGGGCGAGTGGGGTACGTGTATTCCTGGGGTTCGCGTGAAGTTTCACACGCGATTGGCCATGGGCGAGTGGAGTACGTGTATTTCAGGGGTGCGCGTAAAGTTTCACATGTGAATGGGCTGGGTACGTGTATTTCAGGGGTGCGCTGGGAAGTTCTACACGCGAATGGCCTCGGTACGTGTATTACAGGGGTGCGCGGGAAATTTCACACGCGAATGAGCTGGGTACGTGTTTTTCAGGGGTGGGCGGGAAGTTTCACACGCGAATGGCCTGGGTACGTGTATTTCAGGGGTGCGCGGGAAGTTTCACACACAAATGGGCTGGGTATGTGTATTTCAGGGGTGCGCGGGAAGTTACACACGCAAAAGTGCCTGGGCGAGTGGGGTACGTGTATTCCTGGGGTTCGCGTGAAGTTTCACACGCGATAGGCCATGGGCGAGTGGGGTACGTGTATTTCAGGGGTGCGCAGGAAGTCTCACACGCGAATGGGCTGGGTACGTGTATTTCAGGGGTGCGCGGGAAGTCTCACACGCGAATGGGCTGGGTACATGTATTTCAGGGGTGCGCGGGAAGTTACACACGCAAATGGCCTGGGTACGTGTATTACTGGGGTGCGCGGGAAGTTTCACACGCGAATGGGCTGGGTACGTGTATTTCAGGGGTGCGCAGGAAGTTCACACGCGAATGGCCTGGGTACGTGTATTACAGGGGTGGGCGGGAAGTTTCACACGCGAATGGGCTGGGTCCTGTATTTCAGGGGTGTGCGGGAAGTTTCACATGCGAATGGCCTGGGTACGTGTATTTCAGGGGTGCGCGGGAAGTTTCACAAGCGAATGGGCTGGGTACGTGTATTTCAGGGGTGCGCAGGAAGTTACATACGCGAAAGGGCCTGGGCGAGTGGGGTACGTGTATTCCTGGGGTTCGCATGAAGTTTCACACGCGATAGGCCATGGGCGAGTGGGGTACGTGTATTTCAGGGGTGCGCGTGAAGTTTCACACGCGAATGGGCTGGGTACGTGTATTTCAGGGGTGCGCGGGAAGTTTCACACGCAAATGGGCTGGGTACGTGTATTAATGGGGTGCGCGGGAAGTCACACACGCAAATAGGCTGGGTACGTGTATTTCAGGGGTGCGCGGGAAGTTTTACACGTGAAAAGGGCCTGGGCGAATGGGGTACGTGTATTCCTGGGGTTTGCGTGAAGTTTTACACGCGAAAGGGCCGGGGCGAGTGGGGTACGTGTATTCCTGGGGTTCGCGTGAAGTTTCACACGCGTTAGGCCATGGGCGAGTGGGGTAGGTGTATTTCAGGGGTGCGGGTGAAGTTTCACACGCGAATGGGCTGGGTACGTGTATTTCAGGGGTGCGCGGGAAGTTTCACACGCGAATGGGCTGGGTATGGTTATTTCAGGGGTGCGCGGGAAGTTTTACACGTGAATGGCCTGGGTACGTGTATTACTGGGGTGCGCGGGAAGTTTCACACGCGAATGGGCTGGGTACGTGTATTTCAGGGGTGTGCGGGAAGTTTCACACGTGAATGGGCTGGGTACGTGTATTACTGGGGTGCGCGGGAAGTCACACACGCAAATGGGCTGGGGACGTGTATTTCAGACTGCCACTTACTAAACAAACATGCTGTTGCAAGGTATGTTTTAACATAGCTTTCAACTCACATGCTTTTGACGGGTGTCACCCACCATTCAATCAGTTCACTTACCTGCCAAGCCACTTCAATGGACTCTCAGGCACCAAAAACACTTGTGTGTAGGCGCGTTATAAATGTCATATCATAAGTGTTTTCACCTGCCAAGGATACTAAAAAGCTTGAGAGCTATGGCTTTCGTTTAAAAAAAACATGCCTTTCTTAAGGAACATGTGAAGTGTGGGATTGCAAATTCAGAGTGTGGGCCTCATCACGAGCTGGGCGGTATCCCAAATGGAATAAAGCCCAACTGTATTTGTGTTACCGCCCAACCCTCTGTCTGTAATACTCCCGGATCACGGGTTGGGCGGTAACTGTAATTCCCAATTTTCCGCGCAAATAGCGCAGCGCTAAATGTGCCTGAAATAGGAATTTTTTGGGCGCATTTACCCCCAGCTTATAGCTGGGGTTAAAAGCTGCCAGACTCATGTTTGGGCTGACCCTTAAATGCAGCGGTAATAGCATTACCGCAGCATTTAAGGGCTACCCCCAACTCATGATGTTTATGCCTAGTTATTTATTTATCATTTCACCACTGGATTGGATTACAACTTTAATGCTGCTGCTGGGAGATGATTATCTCTGAAAAGATGCAAAAAGATCAATTTCTTTTGCGTACTATAATGTATGTTATGTGAAATGTGGTTTTGTTTTGAATACTTTAAATACTGTACTTGACTTTTAATTAAATCATTGTTTTTAAACTCATGCCGTACATCGCAATCGTTTTACATCCTTTTCATGAAGTTCATTCATGGCGCTTTCTGTCTTGCAGAATCAGGAGAAGCTGAGGGTGGGTGATGGGGCCGTGATATGCGCAAAGCTCAAAGCCTTTGTCATGTAGAACTTGACCGGCTACCATTCGCACCTCTCTGCCTGGTAACCATGACAATTTGAGTTTGTCTGCTGCCAAGGAGGCACACCCAGCAGATCAATCAAGGGCAGGAAGGGTCACTCTGAAGTGGCCTGCCAGTTTCAGTACTTGCAGATTTTACTAGACGTGAGGCATCTTGCTTTTGTTTGAAAACGGCTGATGTTTTCATTAGGTTTTCCGAAGTTTCAGAAGAGCATTTCTGAAATCTGACCTGCTTCAAAGGAAAAGCGCTGAATCGTAATGACACGCTTTTAGTTGCAGGGAGTAATCACACACAACTCTTTAGTTGTCATTTTTGTTTGTCTATTTGAAAACATTATACAAATGTATCTGGCATAGACTCCTTTCAGCATGCGTGGGATATCAGGAAGGGGAACACTGTATGACGAGCAGCGTGCGTTGTTAGAGCTGTGTTTGTGTGTGCTCTCAGTGTCAAAATGTACAGATGCTGTAGGTAACAAACAGGACAAGTAGAAAAGATATGTTTTCAGAGAATTAGATGGCAAAGCTTTTCAAGGTTGAGGTGCATTGAAAGAGATGTGTGTGGTCCAAGCAATGGAATACATGAGTGCTGCCTGTCAGAACAGAGCTACATTGTTACATTGGTGTGTGCATTTGTTGACTGCTTTGGTTACTTTGCCTTGTGACGATTGGACACATAGGGCCTCATTACGACCCCGGCGCTAAACCATGGTGCTATTAGCACCATGGTCCATGCCGGGGTCCGCCATGGTGAATGGCGGAATTACCGCCTCATTCCAAGGTTGGCGGGGCGGTAATTCCCCATTCACCATGGGCCCTTCCCCATTCCCATTTTTGCCCCATAGGGCTCAATGGGAATGGGGAAGGCGCTAAGTACGGCACCATACTTAGCACCAAGGTCCCTTTGCGGCACCCTACTTTAACGGCTGGTAAAACCAGCCGTTAAGGTCGGGTCCCGCAAAGGGACCTCGTAATTAGGCGCTAAGTGGTTAACGGCGCCGCAGCCTTTTACGGCGCCGTTAAACACTTAGCGTCTGGGTCATAATGAGGCCCATAGTGCAAGGGTAAGGCTCATGCCGGGTGCTGAGCGGCACCACAACGAGGCTAAACCTCGTTTTGATCCGAAAACATCCGCCGGCAGGCGGAGTCGCAGGCGGCCAGCCCGAAGGCCATACAAAGGCCCTGTTTGCGCCGCAGGTCCCCCACTTCAGCCATCCTCATAGAGGGGTGAGGGCAGGAGCCCCCCCAGCCCAGAAGAGGATCCGTGCACCGAGCGTGCTGCAAGGCAAGTTGCTGCCTCGACGAGTAGGGCCTGCCTGACGCTGTCCCCATACTGTGCCTGACTTGCTCATGCCGGGCGCTGAGCGGCACCACAACGAGGCTGAACCTCGTTTTGATCCGAAAACATCTGCCGGCAGGCGCAGTCGCCGGCGGCCAGCCCGAAGGCCATACAAAGGCCGTGTTTAGCGCCCTGTTCGGCGCATGGGAGGGGCGGCGTGGCCTGCTCCCTTGATCCTGCTCCCTGAAGTTTGCTGCAAGGTCCCTGCCCGCTGCCGTGATGGACTCACATAACCATGCTCCGGCCCGTCGACCAATATCACTGGCAAAAAATCTGTGAGTACACTACCATGTTCCGAACCCTTCCTCCTGAAGCTACGATTACGCATTTAGTGCTGTACGCGCACCCTCATACTGCACCGGCCCTCACCCGCTGCAAAAAAAATATAACACTCACTAATCTTCTCCCCCTGCTCCAACCCATCACTAATCACTCTAGACAGTCCTCTTACCCTAACGATCTAGTCGACCTGTACAACAACACCATCAACTCGGCGATCGACGCCATTGCGCCGCTGAAACCCACTAAATCAAAACCTATTGCCCATCTGAACACCTGGTTCACCCCAGCCCTAAAAGCCTTACGCAAAGAGAAACGACATGCAGAAGCCTGTTGGAGAAAAAACCCCTCTCCCCATAACAAAGACCTTCTCACTGGGCTCACTAACAGCTACAAAAAACAAATCATTCAGGCTAAAAAAGAGACCTTTAATGACAGAATCAAAAAAAGCGAATTTGAATACCAGAGAAATCTTCTCCATTCTGAGAGTAGTTGGGATCAAGGTCAGGTTTCTTAAGGATGTGGATGACAGTTGCAGACTTGTACGAGTCTGGAATGCTGGCATGGTTTAGAGAGGTGTTGTAGAGGGAAGGAAATAGTGGAGTAACATTTGGTGCTATGATTTTGACCAGATGGAGATGCAGGATGGATTAGACCTGAAGAGGAGGGTAGGAATTTCCTCTGCATTTGTGGGGGTGAAGAACAACATGATGGCGGGAGAGGAGGGTAGGGGAGTAGAAGAGAAGTACATGTGGGGGAGGAGGCCAGATACGTACTTAGGTAGTTTGAATGGTGGAAATTGTCTAGGCAAAGTAGGTCGCAAGATCAGTAGCAGATAGAGTAGATAGGATGAAGCAGGGCTTGGGAGGAGAGAGAATAGATGTTAGTGATCTCTGGGGCAGCTTAGGTTGAGCAGATTGGGATGAAATCAAGTTTGACCGTGATGAGAGTAGAGGTGAAGCTTTGGAGAGAGATGAGATAGAGTTGGAGATCAAATGGGATGCTAGTCTTTTGCCAAGTGTAAGGATTTTTTTCTCATTGTTGTTTTCAAGATGCAAATGAAAGGTGTAATGCAAGGACGAGGAAGGGAGGCTTTAGGAGTAATTGTTGATAGAGGGAAGTGAGAGGAGAAGGGAGCATGGAGGGCCACGTTAAAATGATTGAAGGCTTTGTCAGTGGTCGGTGTCCTTAAAAGAGGAGAGAGAGTGTTGTAGGCCGGATAGGTATGATGAGAGTTTGGAGGAGGGAAACCTGTGCTTGGTAATCATAACAGTGGGTTGGGAGAGAGAGGAGAAGGTGGTAGTGAAGACAGAGGCAAAGACGATAGTGGTCAGAGATATTGGAGGCAGAGAGTTGGGAGGAGATGAGAATAAGGTTGAGGGAGTTGCCACTAGTGCAGGAAAGCTGTGGGGAGACACTAGTGCATGGCTGGAGAGGCCAAGGCTGAATTTCATGGACAGAGTAGTGGAGAGAGAGGAAAGGTTGAAGTCACCAATGTTTGAGGTGGTGGTTAGGCAGAGGGAATCAATTAGCTAGGAGATGTGATCAAAGAATAGACCAGGTGGGCCAGGTGGCCAAAAAAGGGAGATAACATGAATTCCATAGGGGTAGTGGATAATGTGAATTCAAGAGAGGGAGAGACAGCAGACAATGGAGGAGTGGTGGAGATGGGTAGTTTGTAGGAAGAGAAAAGTCCTATGCCACCACCCTACCAGTAAGGCGAGGAGAATTGGTGACGGTGTATGCAGCGTCATGAAGGGCAGAAAGTGTAGCAGAGTCAGAGGGAGAGATCCAGGTTTCAATGATGGGTAATAAGGTCAAGAGAGTGGGATTGAGAACAAAGGAAATCAGCGCTAAAGGAGGTTTTGTTGCAGACACATTGAGCATTTCAGAGAGGAATAGAAAGAGAGTGAGACATAGAACCATAGAGATGTTGAGATTGGGAGGTGAAGAGATGATGCCGGTAGATGGGGAAGGGCAGGGTACTTGGGATTAGGGAGGAGATGAGTGGTGGATAGGGAGAGCAGAGGAGAGAGAGGAGGGGGTGATGTCGAGCAAATGTGGCGATGGGAATCCGGAGGGAGGTAAACTGGTAATGGGCAGAGGAGAGAAGTAGGAAGCAGAGGAATGGGTAGGAAGAGCAGAACATGGTGATGGTAGGGTTAGGGGAGAGGTGCAGGTATAACCTATAGAACAGTTGGAGGGTAGAGTATAGCAATAGCTCGTAAGCAAAGAGGCTGCAGGAAGACTGGAATAATGTCCCTTAGATGTTGGACCTTTGCTGGAACACCCCAGGGCTAGGGTTGCCCCAAAGGTAGGAGGTAAAATGGTAGGAGTGATGGGGAGCCGCCAATGGGGATCTGGGTTTCCAGCAATAATGCGACCCTGGCGGTGCTGAAAGGCAGAAGCATCAGTCTGGAGTGACAGTGCAGGTGAGACTGGGAGATGGGGTCCTATGGAGTCCTATGGCGGCTCCCCTGCTCACACTAATTGTGTTGCAGTTGGTGGTGGGAGTGGGTTGCTCTATGTGCATTGCCAGCGGGGGATGGAGGTTGAGCGAGGTCACAGAGGGGTAGAATGGGGAGAGCCTCACCACAGGGCTGGTTGTAGTTGGGGGGGGGGGGTCAGAGCAACAATGCAGCCAACAGGGAGCTGGGTTTGCCGGTGACAATGTAGCCAATGGTGGTGCTGGGGTTCCAGCTATGATGCGGCCAATGGCGGTGCTGGGAGTCAGGAGCAGCAGTCTGGTGTGATAGAGCAGGGGAGGCAGGGAGATGGATTGTTGTGGTGGCCGCCCTGCTCAAAGCTCACAAGGTTGCTGTCGGTGGTGGTTGCGGGCTACTGGATGGAAGATGCAGTACCCATGTGCTGGCAGGTGCCAGTGGGGGATGGAGGTCGAGTGAGGCCACTGAGGGGCAGAAAGGGGAGAGCCTCATGTCGGGGCTGGGGTAGTTGGTGGGGTCACAGCAACAATGTGGCCACTGGGAAGCTGGTTTTACGTCGGTGATGCGGCCAACGGCAATACTGGGAGGCAGAAGCAGCTTTCTGGAACATTCCAGCAGGGGAGGCTTGGCGATGCAGTCCTGTGGCGGCCACCCTGATCAAAACGTAGTGTTGTGGTCAGTGGTGGGAGCGGGTTGCTGGATGGTAGATGCAGCGCTCGAATGCTGGTAGGTGCCAGTGGGGGATGGAGGTCGAGTGAGGCCACGGAGGGGCATAATGTGGAGAGACGCCTATTTAAATAGTGCACACAACATGATTTGTATCTTGATTCGACTTTGTCAAAGTGAAAGATCTACTTCACACGTTCCCATCGTCTTTTCCTTGCCCGCTCTAATTTCCATTCCTCCAGGAGAATAAGGTCTGGATACCCCTGGTGGGGGCTCATTATGCCACTGCACGGTCAAGCCTATAGGCCTCATTACGAGGAAGGCGGTAGGGGGTTAACGGTGCCAGTAGAGCTGCCAGCGCCGTGAAAGATTTACCCATGGCACCTGGAGATGTGGAAAACTACCTGTTTATCAGGTAAAAACTACAGACCTTTTTATAAAGATTTTTGTGTCCTGATCGCCAGGCATCTTATGTCCTCCTATTTACTAGTAATTTCACACATAAAATCTATAGATGCATGACAAACGTATTGCTTCATAATATCTTTTCTATTCTCCAATTGCCTCTCCCTGTTTTGTTCTCCCAGAATCTCTTGTGCACTTTCGCTATTATTGCCACACTTTACTTGTCTTTGGTCCCAGGATTTTGTACCCTTCCCCCCAATCTACTTAGATACTTGGAATGTACAAATGACTGCAAATTGTTACATAGGTCTTAATTACAATATTAGCAGTAATTATGGTGTTAATTCTTCCAAATGTAATTATTGTTACCACCCACCTAAGTGTCCAATGGAATTACCATTGTTTTACAGGCCCATGGGCATGCAACAATCGGCCTGGCAGTAACTTTAATTACTTCTTGAGGAATAAGTATCAATTGGAAGATTTACCATTACCACTAGCTGTACATGGAGGAATTACTGAGTGGTAATTCCTCCAAGAACTTTCAACATTAACCCTTGGTATTCCTCCATTGGAAACGGGAAGCTGAGCAGCAAACATCTTTAAAAATAGATTCCATTGAATAACCACCCATTTTCTGATGCCATCTATGGGAGAAATCAACAGCAAACATGTCAGGGGACAAGACCAAATCCAAAATCTCAGAAATTGGACTGAGGAAGCCAAAGTTTACTGAATGAGAGCTCACTGTAATGACTTAGGAAGATGTGGCGCATGTGCTAGAGGTATTTGTGGCACAAGGTGGAAAAGCACACACCAGAGGAAGTCTGCCATCTGAATATGGCTGCATGAAAAGGTGGTGGCAGTTGGGACGGTGCCAAGGGGTGCAGAGTGTTAGGCAGAATCATATGCAGTACCCTTTGGGAACACCACACACAATTAAGACTACAAGTGACAGTACAAATTCACCTTTGGTACAAGCCTGTACTACACAGTAAAGTGGTAGCGATGGCTGAGCAGCCAGACTTATCTCAAGAGGAAATTGAGCAGTATCAGAAGTTACACAAAGGACAGCAGTTACTATGGTTCAAGCAAATACTGACTCAAGGTTTCTGAGTAAAAGAATATACATTTATGTACACCTCATTTGTAAAACGGCTCACTAAAGTAAAGTAGTAGAAAATCACAATCTTAATACACTACACCACACTCAATGAATGCTGGACAAGTTAAGCTCAAAACGAAGTGTGAGCAAAATGGCACTCCAGTAATTTAAAAAGGGAGGGAAAGACAAGGTTATTCACAATTAAGCAGCACCAACAAGTGAGTAGGCAGGGCAATCTAGAAAAGGCTTACTACAATGAGGATTCAAATCAATAGGCCTGGGCCAATGTCTGTGGTTCAGGGTCTTTGCAGAGGATCACACAGTTCAGAGTAGTTTGCGGTTAAGTCTTTGCCAAAAGTTCGAAACGAAGTTGGTCAGAAGAAAAGATACTTGAAAGAGTAGAGAAGGACAAGCCCTCGAATTGGCAAAAGATTTTAGACACTTTCACCGCGGTCGGATGAAACGTTGTAGCTGAGGCAGAAGTTCCTGGCAGATCCTGCAGGCTCACGGTTCCTGAAGCGACTGTCGGACTGATACGAAGAAGGAAGAATGGAGGGTCCTGCACTGCCCAGGGAAGAAACCAGCAGCAGGGCAAAGCAACAAATAAAAGGTGCGCTCTTTAAAACCCAAGCAGGGTCCGGTCCTCCTGGCTATCCGGTTCACTGTAGCTGTGCACAGAAAATTCGACCTGAGGAAGGAGGCCTGGCTTGGAGTTTGGTGAACTGGTTGGTCCCACCAGCTCAAGGGAAGAAGACAAGAGAAGAAGATTCATTGCAGATCTTCTCTGTCGTCGAAGTTTGACGATTCGGAACCGCAGCAGGGCTTCACCTGGAGGTTCAGTCATGGTAGTGGTCCTCTTCCTTCAGCTTCTCTTCGGTTCTCTCGATCCAGTGGCGACTCTGCCTTTCAGTCCCAGAGACCTGGTTTTTATGCAGTTTTCCCCCATTCACACAGCCTGGCTGTCAATCACACAGCACGGTTGGTTTCCTGGTGGGACAGTCACCACAGCCAATCATACAGAGTGCGACATGGGTTTCCAAGGAGACCCTGTGCAGGGAGTCGCAAACCCCTCCCTCACATCCTGTCCCCCTCAGACATTCAGAAGCCTAAGGAGGGCTTCTGTGCTGAAGCCCACCAAAGGACTGCGAACAAAGGAACCAAACCTGGTTTGGCGCGCAGAGTAAATGACCTTTACAAAAAGAAATGGTGAATAAACCCAGCTGGAACCAAAATAAAATAAAAGGGGTCCAGCGGATTTAAGTTTGAGGCTACTGACTTAGCCTAAAACAGTACCAAGGCTATTTACATAGAAAAAAAGGGTAGATTCCACTGCCACCAGCCAAATCTTAAAGAAAGGGGAACAAAATAAAGTTCCCTGAGAAACAGACAAAAAGGGATAACTATTAACCCTTTCCAGTACTCTATGTAAGATAGTTTGTACTGGGTCTGTGAATATAAAAAGACTAATAAAGTCAATGGCAACTTTACATGTTCTGGGAGACAGTAGTCAGTCCCAGAAAATGGAGTTTAGAGTGGGAAGTCTGAAAAAGACAACCCTGTGTCACTGTACTAAAGGTGCTGTGTGACACACAGTAAAAAGATGATGCCTATGGAGTAGGGGAGACTCCAGAGTCTATGAACACAAAAAACAAAAATGTAAAACACACAGCAAAACAAATGTATGAGTGGGAAAAAGGCTCACACTCTGACCAGGTGAAAAAATGTATCCTAGAAATCCAGCAAAGCTGCTGAGGCACTCAACAGGTAAAGGAAATTAGCCGTTCTGGAGAATTCTCCCTAACACAGAGGAGATCAAGAAACAGTGAATTTATTTTAAGGCCATGGTCTGTGATCTCTTGGCACTCCACCACGAGGAGACCACTAAAGTGACTTACTGGGAGGAGACGTTCAGCAGTATCCTTAATACGGCTTACATGCGGGGTGAAGAATCTGACTACTGTAGGTTGGCAGCAACGTTCATGCTTATGAGTACATGATTGTTCATTTGCAGGTTGGACATCCCACAATGAATGTTACACTGCCTGTTTTCCTGTAGAATATGGCTGGCAATCACAAACACAATGGAAAAATCCAACTATCAAGGCCCACAGACCACAGTAGGTCATATTCAGGAAAGGAGTCAAGCGTAAAAAACACATCTACAAACAACCTAATCTGTCACATTAAGGGTGTGTCATGTATCCCGCATTGCTCACATTAAATCAGCTCCTTCATCTCTGCTTCAGACATCAGCTACAAATTCCAGGCCCTAGTGCTCACCAACCTGGATGGTTGCCATGCCCCACCCCCACCCGTGTCCCAACCGCTATTCTGGCTCCAGAAAGCCGTCCAGCATGCTGCTGCTTGACTCATTGCAGGACTGAAGAAATTCAGCCACATTTACCCCACTCTAAAGGAACTACACTGGTCTACCCTGAAGCCTGCATCACCTGTAAGACAGCCTACATCACTTACAAAGCTATAACCTCCAAAACAACATTATACTTCGCTACAAAGATCCCCCTCTCAGGGTGTCAATGTTAAACCAGAAGCCAAGATATCAGCAGACTGGAATACAAGAGGTGTAGGAACGAGAAGACCAGATAAGAAGAATTCTCGTGCAATGCTACCACAGTCTGGAACAACTTTCTTGCTAACATAAGTCTGGCTCCCTCTCTCCTGCATTCCTGGATAAATCTAAAAATCCTATTCTTCAAGGAACACTTAACCAACCAATGAGTGCCATAGACTGACAAGATGATCCTACTCCACTATGCTCCACTCCCTAAAATAGGTACACACTATATTAATGACCTACATACATACATACAGGTCCAGATAAGGAAAGAATGACAGTTTATCATTTTTCTAAGGCTAATAAAAAAAGTACCCTTGACTTGGTATAACCTTCTAAAAAAACTGTTTAGTTCCTACTGACTGTGCGAGCTACAGACCTATCTTCAACAATTAATTTCTTGTGGAAATGATGAACAAGATTGCCTCCCTTCAGTTAAGAAAGCATTTAGCGCAGTTAAACTAGCCTGGAGATTGCCAGACAGGTTTACGTCCAGGACGAAGCACAGAAACAGCTCTCCTCGATGTCACCTACAGCCTTACTAAATTGATAGCTACTTCGTATAAGCAAGACTCTTCTATCTTTTGGAAGGAACTCAATATACTCAGCTCACAAAATGACATTCATCCTCTTTCAGTGTAGACCTCTAACTATGATAAGAGCTCTCATTATTTACTTTTCATCTTCCCCTCTTTGATTCTTTCTGAGGTATTTGGTACTTAGTGCTTTATAAACATCAATAATGCATATATTCAATGACTCTTAATGAAAAATAGAGCAGCAGGTAAGTCTGAAGCAATAGCCAAAAGGACTGAATTAGGAAGCAAGCATTTAAATTTACTAAATTAAGCGGTCAAAATAAGACAATTGTCAGTTTATTACAAAGGACATCTTTTTTTCCAGAAAGGTCCATTTGGGAATGGACACATGTGAAAAAAATGGGTTTATGAGAAACCTCCTAAAACCACTTCACAAAGAACATTGGGGTAATAGATATACGTGAGCAACTGTATTCAAAGAACAAAGGTCATTGATATGTATATCCAAATCCTAGTCTCATTCTGCTGCTAAAAACACTTCTTAGAAGCCTCCATATTATATTCACAAACTTTGATTTATTATGTAAGCTGGGAATAAAGCTCAGTGAATTAAGCACTCGTCTTTGAAATCTGTTTAAAATGTGCAGTCACTGGCTTGAATCCCACCAGGACAGATTTAACCTTTCATATTACTGCTGTTGAAAAAATTGCCCAATGGGATTGGGGTAAAATAATATCATCTGTTGGGCAGCACTCAGATGCTGGATTAACATGGTTGGAGGTGCTATTTCAAAATTAAATTATTGAAACATAGGGACAGAAAATGTGATCACTTTCTTTGGATCAAACCTCCCATGCTCTGATATTATCATCTTTCAGAATATGTTAAATAAGTACCTGGCACAAGAATAGTTACTATTTCTATGTTGTGAGAGATGTTTTAAATTTGGACTTAAGTATCTGCCAATATCTGTGGATAAATGTGAGAAACCAATCCCATTGATTGATTCTAATATCTAGATATAGAGATTTGAATCAGCATGCCAATCAGTACCGTCACAAACCATCTTTCAAGATACTTTTGTAATACATTTTACCCCATGTGATGCTAGCTGCACAAGGAACAAGGAGGCAGTGTGTTGCACAGTCCACGAGAGGTTATTTTTGTCACTCACAACCCTGAATATTACCAACAAACAATGTTTGATCTTATTCCAGCATTAGTACCTTCTCTTGTGTTTCAGGGTGGACACGGGACACGCAGGAAATATCACGGTATGCACACAATTCTCCCATCATTATACATATGTATATAAATAATTATGGACATCTTCGAGAAAGAAGTCATACAAAAGTATGCGAGTAATGGTATATTTAATTTAAATGGTTTTTAAAAAATTCTCTCTCTCTCTGGAACTACAAGTGCACAAATACTATATAGGAGTTAAAAGTTATTAGCAATATTATTTTTGCAAAGTGGATGGATCTTAGGGTTCACCATAACTGTATATATTTTATACAGCAATGTTTGTCACCCTAAGATAAGGGTGAACCCTAAGATCCATCGGCTTAGATTGCTAATAACGCTTGTCTCTTTTGATGTATCTGTGTGAAATTTTCCAAATATGTTTCCTACCACCATCCCCCTAAAGTTGTTTACAAATTCATCTAACGGTTTAAAAGATGTAAAGCATTGAAGAAAGGGGTGCTTTTCCCCTTTTGCATTAAACAGTCTCAGAACCCAAAGAGCTCCATGGATTTGCTTAAAATACAAAACAGGTTGGGCAGGAAGCAATGCAGTTGTACCTCGTGGTAGTTTGGTACAAATCCATCCAGTATTTTGTTTAAATATGGATATTGGGGTGCTCCTGTATCTGTACATATCTGTATAGAGCGCCTGAGTGTACAGAGCGCCTGAGTGTACAGAGCGGATGGGTGTACAGAGCGGATGGATGTACAGAGCGGATGGATGTACAGAGCGGATGAGTGTACAGAGCGGATGGCTGTACAGAGCGGATGAGTATAAAAAACAAATGAAGGTATAGAGCGGATGAGTGTAGAGGGCAGACGAATAGATAGAACAGGATTACTGCCTACTAGCGAATGACTTTATAAGGCCGATGAGTGCATGTTGCTGTTGAATGCGCGGGGAGCGGATGAGCGCCAGGGAACGGATGAGCGCCGGGGAGCGGATGAGCGACGGGGAGCGGATGAGTGCTGGGGGGGTGAGTGCCGGGGAGTGGATGAGTGCCGGGGAGTGGATGAGTGCGGGGAGCGGATAGCGGATGAGTGTTACAGAGCGGATGAGTGTACAGAGCGGATGAGTGTACAGAGCGGATGAGTGTACAGAGCTAATGAATGTACAGAGCGGATGAGTGCACAGAGCGGATGAAGTATAGAGCAGATGAGTGTAGAGGGCAAACGAATAGATAGAACAGGATTACTGCGTACTAGCGAATGACTGTATAAGGCAGATGGGTGCATATTGCTATTGAATGCGTGGAGACCGGATGAGTGCGGGGAGCGGATGAGTGCGAGGAGCGGATGAGTGCGGGGAGCGGATGACCGTGGGGAGCGGATGAGTGCGGGGAGCGGATGAGTGTCGAGGGCGGACGCGCGTGGAGCGCAAATGTGCGTGGAGAGCTGGTGAGTTCCGGGAGCGAGCGAGTGCGAGGAGAACGTGATTGCGTCGGGTGGATGAATGCATAGAGCAGATGAAGGTATGGTGCATACGAGGGGATAAAGCGAACAAATGCCTAGAGCGGAGGAGTTACATAGACCATGTGAGTGCGCAGAACGGATAAGCATGTAGAACCGATGAGTGCGGAATGCATGCATAGTAGATGAGTATATAGAACAGATGAGTGCCGGGAACTGATGGATGAGCGTAGCGGGATGGATGAGCTGAGCGGAAGAACGTATAGAGTGGAGGACTCCATAGAACAGACTAGTATGTAGGGCTGACAAGTATATAGAGCAGACGAGTGCATATGATCGAAATAGTGCATATGAAAAAGGGGTGCGTAGAAGGAGATGAGTGCGTAGAGCAGATGAATGCGCAGAGGGGCGGAGTGCGCAGAGGGGCAGAGTGCACAGAGGGGCAGAGTGCACAGAGTGCGCAGAGGGGCAGAGTGCGCAGAGGGGCAGAGTGCGCAGAGGGGCAGAGTGCGTAGAGAGGGCTGAGAGCGTAGAGAGGGCTGAGAGTGTAGAGGGGGCTGAGTGCGTAGAGGGGGCGAGTGCGTAGAAGGGACGAGTACGTAGAGAGGACGAGTGCGTAGAGCGGGTGAGTGAGCAAAACAGGTGAAAGCATAGTGCGTGTGACGGCATAAAGAGGACGAGTGCCTGGAGCGAACGGATGCCTAGAGCGAACGAGTGACTAGAGTGGAACGGACGTGTCAGATAGTGCGGAAGAGTTGCATTGAGCGGATGACTACATAGAGCAGCCGAATGCGTGTGAGGGCATAAAGAGGACGAGTGCCTGGAGCGAACGGATGCCTAGAGGGAACGAGTGACTAGAGTGGAACGGATGTGTCGGATAGTGCGGACGAGTTGCGTTGAGCGGATGAGTACATAGAGCAGCCGAATGCATAGAGCGGATGGAACGAGTGAGTGCATGTGGCAGACAAGAATGCATGCGTGGGGCAGACAGGAGTGCATGCGTGGAGCAGACAAGAGTGCATGCGTGGGGCGGACTGGAGCGCGCGGGCGGACTGGAGTGCATGAGTGCGTCGAGCGAACCAGAGTTCCTGGAGCAGATTAGGATGCATGGAGTGGATAGGAGTGCATGGAACAGACTGGAGCGCATAGAATTGCGTGACGTATATAGTATGGTTTGGAATGCAGAGATCGTTTTGAAAAAGCATATAACCCATCATATCTCACCACCATGCTTACTCTCTTCTTTACACCACCACTCAACTAGAACACAGAGATACTATGACGCCATTTGGTATAACTGTTCTCATACCAACATCCGCCGCTTACTACACATCATTCTAAGTAAACACTGCTGGTTACGCACCCCCCAGCCAGGCGTTCTCCTCAGGCCTAACGCAGCCACACTCGGTCTGGATAAATCCTGCCAGAACGATCACATATTCCTGATCTCTCAACCACTGCACCTACCGCTAAGAAGCAGCTACTACACGAATACCGCACCAGCTGCACACATACCCGGTGCTCACACGCACCGTTGACTCTCTCTCTCTCTACTGATCTGAACTTCGGTTCCCAAGGGCGTTCAACCTACCAGCGCCTTCAGACCATATCAATGGTATATAAGGCGCTATATAAATGCAAAATAACATAACATAACAGAATATCTCCCGTGGTGCGTTGAAGCAAGAAAGACTTTTCAGAAATGAAAAGTCACACATTTGTTCCTTCAGTGTGAGAAATTTTCGCAAGAATTCCTGCAAAGACAGAAAAAGAAATGTGCTTACAATGTTACTAGGAATGAAGTAAAGGAATGTATTCTTTCAGGGTGGATGAGGAGAGGGTGAAACCGGTCTAATTGGTGAGTTAGGAAATTAAGGAGGATTATGAAATATGTTTAGTTCCTAACTTTTTTTTTGCTTTGTATGTACTGTTTCCACTGCCACTTCACAAAAACTGCAGGGTTCTCACAGGAATTGGATGTGCATCACAAGATTAAACATTCTTAAAATGATATTGGCAGATAGCCTGGTGGCACTTTGCCTTCAGGATGGATCTGGGTAGACAATAAAAGAGGATGTGTGCACATGTAAAGTTTGAGGAGTCTTGTAAAAAAGTATAATTAAGCCAGGTTGTGGCAATTCTCTTAGCAATCGGAAAACACAATTATAATCTTGAGATATTTACTTGTGGTTAAATTCCATGAGTAAATCTTGTCAGAATAAAAAAGCGGGACACAAGGAACTCTTTTCTAAATGTCTGCTAGAACACAGCCAGAGGAGCATACACATTAGTCCCAATCACTAATTGCTGCAAAGTGGCCACATTCCATGGCCAATGGACCATGGTGTCTTAATACCACAGGTCGAGTGAGATGTAGCATAACAACACCATTGGAATAAAGACGAACAACTTAACTGTCTCATAACTATAACATTTTAAACAGCAAGATCTGATTGAGGATGAAGCAAACACTTGCTCTTGGTCTGAAGTATGTTGTAATGAATCATGCCCCACACCCATCATGGCAAAATAAAAGGGGTGATGGCTGGAAGGTTTAGAACTAACCTTCACCTCTGGCATTGCTCTGAGCAACCCCCCAGACCATCTTTCTTCGCCTGCCAAGCCATTACAGAAGGGGAAAGACCATATGCAAAATCGGGGTTGGTGCCACCCCAAAGGGGGCAGTCCAGCCTTAACGGCTTGGTCACATCCCTTATGCACGAGCCCACAAGCATCTGCAAACATGTTTCAGCCTTGTTGGGTCACATCTGCGAGGAGTTGTTTGGGTCTCTAGGCCCAACAGGCACGAGACCCATGTCTGGGCGTACCTGTCCCACTCACGGTAACTATAGCAGAACAAAAGGGGTGATGGAAGGTTTAGAGTTAATCTTAACATCTGGCATTTCTCTGGGCAACCCTCCAGAACATCGTTCTTCGCCTGCCAAGCCATTACAAAAAGGGAAAGCCAAATGCAAAATCAGGCTTGGCCCCACACCAAAAGGGTCAGTCCAGCCTGAACTGCTTGGTCACAACCCTTCTGCATGAGACAAGCATCCTTCTATTCAAGGAAAGGACCTCATGCCATTAATAACGGACAATGGCATCCCTTTTCCAGAGAGGAACTTCTCTCATGTTCATGTGTGGTGATATCCAGATCGGAAAGGGCTCTTAGATGTTTGCCTCAAGCGCCAGAGTACTTTGTAGGCTCTGACATAGTGTGACAGGAAATAACACATGAAGGACCACAAGGTCTTGACACTATGCACTCAGTTCACAGACCAATAATGTAAACATTACAATATTGCAGTTCTCATTGACATCTGTCCAGAAAGCTTGTTCACTCAAGAGGCTCCACACATGGTTTCCTGCAACACAAAGTTGCCACAAGCTGACAGGAAACCAGTGCCATGCTCCAATGTTTTTTTTAGTCATTGTTTGCCATTGATATGCCTGTTCACTGCTCATAAACCTGGTCTCTGGAGAACAGCCACATCCAGGATGTCTGCAGTGTGGCACACAAAGAGAAAGGGTTTTGAAGATGGGTATTGTGTAATATTCAAACTTTACCCAATCTCCCAGGTCCCCATTTGACTCAGGTCAATCATTTAACACCCAATCACAGGACTTCAGCCAATTACCCATTGGATAGTGTTTGGAAAAATTGGAGGAGGGAGAGCCACTAGAGGAGGAGAAATAACAGCATGTGTGGTTTGAGGTGAACAGCAGGAGTTGGCTGGAGGTGTACGGCATGAGATGGCTGGAGATGAACAAAAGAAAGCGGTTGAAGATGAAGAGCAAGAAGTGGTTGGAGGTGTACAACAGGAGATGGAGGAAGAAGTTGGTGATCAGGAGGAGGCAGAAGTGAAACATTGGAGGAGGTAACAAAGGGCATAGTTATACAGCCTATGAAGGACAGAGTGGGAGATCTTGGCCCAAGGCAGGAGGTAGGGGCAAATCCCAGTCTGAAGGGGTTAAACCCATGGTGAAAGGGGGAATGAGACCATTGCACAGTAATCAGGAGGTAATGGTTAAGCAGAGGAGTAACGATGAGGGGCAGGAGAATAAGGCTTGCCATCCGAGAGGTGCTCCAACCCTGTGTTTCTTGACCACATCTGATCTGAGACACTCCACATGTACCTGTTTACTTGGGCAACAATTACAGACAGAAGATCAGAGAACAAAATTGCCTACTGGCAGAATGTGGGAACCCCATTAAAGCCAGATGAATAAACCTTGGCATTGACCCTGTGGTAGGTGAAGAAGGGTGCTTGGAAACTCTTAAGCCCGAGACTGTGATTCAAGAGACTTAACTTATATGTTGTTATTTTCCTTATATTTTGGCTGTGTAAATAAACTTAGTTTAACTTAAGGTGTTGGTGCTTTCTCTTTGTGCATAATCCTTTCACATCACTAATATGACATAGTATATCTATTTTGAAATGTAACTAACATCAAACAAGTGCTACAAATATGTGGTCTACTTTCTGTAGTAGAGATGGTTTATTTGCTCATTTGATGATAGTGGATCACTGAATCTTGACTTATACTACATTGTTCTCTTCTTTCCTGTTATTACGCTCCATACCTCTTGTGACACAGAACTCCTCAACTCGCTCAAAATCTCTGTTGAAAGTTTAACATCAAGATAATCACAAGCTATCAATGCAGAGAAATCAAAACTTAAAACACCATGTTTGCAATGATTTTGACATTACCATTATCACACACTATTCATTTGAGGACCTGATCACCATTACTATCACACACCATCTCAGAGGGAATTTTAACAATATTATTATCACATTCAAGGTATCTGGGGGGATATCAACATTGCCATTTTCAATCACACTGGCTCTGTGAGGGCCGATACACCCTCTCTGTGGGTTCCTTCACATCATCATAACCACATACCATCCCAACGTGGACTGTAACACCATTTTCATCACAAAGAATTACTGTGGGGATTTCAACATCCTTATTAACAAACACAATCTTGGTTGGGACTGCAACATAACCAAGAGAAAACAATTTTTGTCTAGGCTGTAACATCATCAATGTCATCATCACCCCTTTTCCAAACCCACACAATTCTATGGAGACTTTTATGTCCTATTTTTAACACACTACCTTTAAGGGAGACTTTAGAATCCCCATTATCACACACCATCTCTGTGGGGACCTGAATATCAGTATAAGGACACAGAATCTCTATTGGGACTTTAACATCCCCAACTTCACACAATGTCTATGGGAACCTTAACATCATGAAAATAACACACTGTCTATGTGAGGAAACTAACATCATTATCACACACACCTTTGTGGGAACTTTAACATAAACCTCACACACCATCTATGTGAGGACCTGGACATCAGTATCATGACATACAATATATATTGGTACTTCAACATCACCAACATCAAACACCACATCTATGGAGACTTTAACATCAAGATAATCACACACCATCTCTGTGGGGACTTTAACATCAAGAAAATCAGACATCATTTGAGTGGGGACTTTAATATCATTATTACTACATACCATCACTGTGGGGACTTTAAAGTTATTATAAACACACACCAGCTCTGTGGGGACTTTAACGTAAATAACACACCATCTCTGTGAGCACCTGGAGATCAGAATCATGGCATACAATATATATTGATACTTTAACATCACCAACATCAAACACAACATATCTGGAGATTTTAACATCAAGATAATCACACACCATCTCTGTGGGGACATTAATATCATTATTATCACATTCCATCTCTGTGGGGACTTTAGCATCAAGATAATCACACACCATCTCTGTGGGGACGTTAACGTAAATATCACACACCATCTGTGAGCACCTGGAGATCAGTATCATGACATACAATATATATTGGTACTTCAACATCACCAACATCAAACACAACGGGCCTCATTACGACCCAGGCGGTAAGGGGTTTACGGCAGCATAAACAGCGCCGACCCTTACCGCCTGAGTACGAGGTTCCTTAGCGCCATGGCGGATTTAACACCTGCTTTTAGCAGGTGTTAAAATCCATGGCGCTAAGGGACCATGTTGTTAATTACGCCACCGTAATTTACGGTGGCGTAATTAACGCCTTCCCCACTCCATTATGCCCTATGGGGGCAAAAATGGGAATGGGGAAGGGTAAATGGGGATTGGGGACTTACCGCCCCGCCAAGGTCAGAATGGGGCGGTAAGTCCGCCATCCACCATGGCGGAGTTGGGAACTTAGCGGCATGGACCATGGTGCTAATAGCGCCATGGTCCTCCACCAAGGTCGTAATGAGGCCCAACATATCTGGAGACTTTAACATCAAGATAATCACACACCATCTCTGTGGGGACTTAGCATCAAGATAATCACACACCATCTCTGTGGGGACTTTAATATCATTATTATCACATACCATCACTGTGGGGACTTTAAAGTTATTATAAACACACACCAGTTCTGTGGGGACTTTAACATAAATATCACAAACTGTCTTTGTGAGGACCTGGTTATCAGTATCATGACATACAATATATATTGGGACTTCAACATCACCAACATCAAATACCACATCCATAGAGACTTTAACATCAAGATAATCAGACACCATCGTTGTGGGGACTTTAACATCAAGATAATCACACACCATCTCTGTGGGGACTTTAGCATCAAGCTAATCACACACCATCTCTGTGGGGACTTTAATATCATTATTATCACATACCATCACTGTGGGGCCTTTAAAGTTATTATAAACACACACCAGTTATGTGGGGACTTTAACATAAATATCACATACCATCTTTGTGAGGACCTGGATATCAGTATCACAAAATACAATCTCTGCTGGGACTTCACCATCACCAACATCAAACACCATGCGTATTAGTACTTTATCATCATGTTAATCACACACCAACTCTGTGTGGTCTTTAACAACAGTATTATAAAACAACATAGGAATGCTGTCTTAAACACGATTATTCGTACAAACCATCTCTGTGAGGATCTGAAATCAGTATCATAACAGACAATCTCTATTCAGACTTCAACATCACCAATATCAAACACCATTTTAATGGGGACTGTAACATATTCGTCATCAGACCAATCATAGAGAGATGTTTCAGTGGACAAGATGGTGACTGTGAAACAATGAAACCTGTATTCAAATCTCTGCTTCTCCACCTGACCACATTGTGTGATGCTGAGCCATTCACCTAATATTTCAGTTCCCCAGTTCTCCTTTCTGACACACTGAGTTTTTTGTAATATGGTCGCATGCCAGATTTAGGAAATGTTTAGTGAGGTTCTTATGGAAAATACACCACCATTACAATCCATCTATTGTGTATACCTACGGTGTGGGTAGGTACACATATGTAGAAATAGAATTGTGCAATTTACAAAGATGCCTATGAAAGAAACATTTAGCTTTTGCATAGGGATACATTCAATTCCAAATAAGAATAATTAAGTCCTCACAAGGATGGTAACACGCGTTCAGGTCCCCACAGAGATGGTACCGGACACGCGATTAAAAATTAGCATTTTTGCACATTTGAAGCTGGATCCTATATTAGCATTTTTTTCTGAATATATTTCTGCTGTTAGCATATTTTTAAAACATTGGGAAAGGTTAGTCCCCACAAGGCTGGTTTCCACACATAGTCCCCACAAGGTAGGTAAAACGTGTATGTGTGTGTGTGTGTGTGTGTGTGTGTGTGTGTGTGTGTGTGTGTGAGTGTGTGTGTGTGTGTGTGTGTGTGTGTGTGTGTGTGTGTGTGTGTTTTTTTGTTATTTGCACTGGGTTTCTTCTGTCCATAAATGTAGATTCCAGTGTTTGTTGTCTGCAGTTATTAGGTTTGTAATACAATTAGAAATGGGTGTGCTGTTTGCAAGTGTTTGGTGGGTTGTTTCCTTAGCCCTCTGGGTGTGTGTGGTATGAGAGAGGAGTGAGGGTGTGGACAAAGGAAAAGGGTTAGTTGCTTTTGGGTGATCTCTGGTTCTTGAGTAGTTTTATTGTTGTTTGTTTGTTCTGTATTGTCCAGTATTTTCTATGGGCCTGGTGTATGGATTGTGGAGGTGCACATCTAAACAAAATACAAACAACTAAATCATTATAATTCCAGGTTGGCTAACTGGAAAACAGTGTTAACAATCCCAGTGTGGTTCTAGTGTTCCTAAATTCAAAAGAGTTAAACAAATCATTCCAATTTTAGTTTGGCTTAATTCAAAGCAGGCGGTCCACGCTAGTATAGTTCTAGTGTGGCTAGATTCAAAAGCAGCATTAACTAAATATGTGCCATTGTAATGCGGCTTAGTTCAAAACAGGGTTAACTAAATATGTACAATTCCAGTGTGGCTATGTTAAAAAACTGCAGGAATCAACTTAGTACAGTATTGGTGTGGCTAAATTTAAAAGTGCTGGGAAGTTCAATTCTAGTGTGGCTAAATTGTAAGGCAGCATTAACCAATTCAGTATAGTTCTAGTATCACTAAATTCAAATCCAGCGTGAATCAAGTCAGTGCGGGTCTAATGTGGCTAAATTAAAAAGCAGAAGGATTACAGTTCTGGTCTGTTTAAATTCAAAGCAGCAGATACCAGATCAGTACACTTCTAGTGTGGCTACATTCAAAAGCATTGTTAACTAAATCATCATAATTCTAGCGTGGCTGAATTCAAAAATAGTGGATGTCAAATGAGTACAGTTCTAGTGTGTCTAGTTTCAAAAGCAGCGTTCAGTAACTCAGTGCAATTCTAAGGTGGTTAAGTGCAATGCAGTAAGAGCTAAATCATTACAATTTGAGTGTGGATAAATGCAAAAGTGGCGGTAACCTAGTTAGTACTATTCTAGTGTGGATACATTCTAAGGCAGCATTAACTTACCCAGTACATTTCTAGTATGGATAAATTAAAAGCAGCGGAAGCCAAATCAGTAACGTTCAAGTGTGGCTAAAATCAGAAGACGCGTGAATCAAGTTAGTGCTGTTCGAGAGTTGGAAAATTCAAAAGTCGTGGGATTACATCTCTGGTGTGTTTAAATTCAATGCAGCAGATGGAAACTGTACAGTTGTGGTGTGGCTAAATTCATAAGCAGCATTAACTAAGTCAGTGCTTTTCTTGTGTGGCTAAATTCAAAAGCATTGGGTGTCAAATCATTAAATGTGGAATCAAAAAAGCGAAAAGAGGGAAGCCTTGGTGCTGCACTTGTTTTGAGATTTCACTTTTTAAGGTGATCCATCATAACTAATGTATTGTTAAACTGGGGGATCTGCAATATTTAGTTTGCCATATAATTTGGACGACAACCCCTTAATGCCTTGCCAGCATTGTGGATAGTAAAAGATCACATGAGTTGTTCAAAACCTTGGGTGAGTAAAGGCCACACAAAAAACATAACAATCAAAAACTAGCATTGCCAATTCTTGATATTGTTGGTTTTACTACAGTGTAAATAGAACCAGAATGAAAAACAAACACACTTGGGGTGGCAATGAGGAATGCATGTTGTGATATGGCTCAATATGATTGTAACATTGCTCAAAAGCACAATGGTCGGTGTTTACTGTAAGATCTTGATTGGAATAGGTGCTGAATTGTAGGCTGCCTTTTTTATTTCTTATCTTTATTGCGGTTCCTTTACATTTTAGATTCTGGTTTGTTTGTTGGTGCAGATGTTAACCTCACACAGAGTGCTTAATACCACCTTTGTTTGCACTTTGCACCAGTTCACATGGGGCCGATTACTCTCTGGTGTGCAATGTTAAGGCAAAGAAGATGAGAGCAGGAAGGGCAGTTGAAGCACTCTGAAATTTTAAAAAGTCAGTCCTAATATTGCATAAAGCATGGCCCATTGATTGTATTTTCCCAGCACAGCTCAAGCGTAAGGTTTGATAATAGTATTACTGTTGCTTGATTGAAAAACCCATTGGAGGATATCTGTCTCGATGTGATTGTGATATATAAATTGCCAAACACCAAGGCCATTCTGATTTGCCATTGGTTGTTTGATCCAAATAAGCATAGTAAACTGATCATCCTCAGGATTATGACAAAAGTCCCTGCGTATGTTTGCTAAAAGCTGCGGGTAGTTTTCCCGATACAGCTCTCCAATCTTGTGTGTTAGTATTATTCCTAGGTATTGTATGCCTTGCTTTACATTCTTAAGATCCAGTAATTTTGCTTCCCTTTCTATTCTTTCCCGGTCTCCCGCCAGTATTAGGATTTCCGATTTTTTCCTATTAATCTTTGGACCTGAGATGGCCCCGAATTCTTCTATCTCCTTAACCACTGCCGCTAATGTTCTCCCCGGATCTTCTAAGGCTATTAGTGTTAGGGAGAATTCTCTGTTTAGGCTGAATTTCCTAACCTAGTGAATCCCCCAGCAGCTTTGCTGGATTTCTGGAGTTTGTTTTTGTTCCATCCTGCCAAGAGTGAGACACTTTTTGTCCCACTCTTGGACATGAATGTGGTTAATTCCTTTGAATGTCAATGTGTTCTATGGGCTATGGGGTCTTTTACTCCATAGGGTCTCATATGTTTTTCTATGTGTGTTACACCGCACCCTCCGTTCCGTAACACTGGGGTGTCCTAGAGGATCCCCACCATAGACTCCATACCCTGGGACTGACTACTGTCTCCCAGGGCATGTAAAATCACCATTGGCTTTACTAGACCTAAAATTACTAACAGAAATAGTACAAACCATCCTATTGTGGACGTACTAGTAGGGGTAATTCGATTACCCCTGGGTCTGTTATTCGAGGGGGCACTGTCCCGTCCCCCCCCGTTGAGTTTTGGCTGGTGGCAGTGGAAACTACTTGTTATATTCGACCCCGAATATAGCTCTATGGGATTCTTCCCATTGTTGGAGGTTAATACTTTTTCTCGTTAATCTCTAACATATCACCGGCTTATTTATCTTAAATAAATCTAACGGTTGGTATTTTCTGCCAGAACTCGGTTTTTAAAATGGCGTCTGTGTTCGTCTCTGTGACTCCTAAACCAAAGGTTGAGCCCTTTGTTCCACTTTTGGCGGACTTCTGCACAGAGGCCCTCCAAAGTGGTGCCATTCTGTCTGGGTACCAAAGGGGGTGTGGGAGGGGGTTTAGGCACCCTGGACTGAGTTGCCTTGCCAACTCAAGTCGCACTCTGGTGTGATTGGCCCAAGTGGTGAGTCACCCCACTCACCACTTAGCGTGTTTTGATTGACAGCTAGGCTGAATGAATGGGGGTTTTCTGCATAACAGCAGGGCTTTTGGGACTGTATCTTGAGAAGTCGCCACAGGACCTAAGAATCCGACGAGGGTAAAGCTGAGCCGACCTGCAACGACAACACCTCCGGTGGAGCCCTGCTGAACCGACTGACCACTTCCCAACGACAGAGGAGATCTCCCGGCTGGAGAGTCTTCTTCCCCTGACTGGTGGGAACAACCAGTCCCCTTTGCTTTTTCTTCCCTTCCAGGGCGTAGTGGTCGAATTGCCCGTGCTGAGCACCCCAGCAACCGGATAGCCACTAACCTGTACCGCGACCAAAAGGTGGTGCCTTGTGATGGAGCACTCCGCGGCTGGTCTCTTCCCTGGTGGTGCAACGATCTTCAACTTTCCTTCGACGACGAGAGCATCTCTTCTCTTGGCAAAGCTCCGACTTGCATCCACCACCAGGAACAACTGCCCCCGCCGGAGCTGTCTCTCCACATACAAGGTACCGTGTCCGCCTGGCTTCCCTTGTGACAGTTAACGTGAGGTGTCTTTATCCTCGCCTCTCCATTGGGTCGCCTCCAAGCCTTCTTAACTTTCTGTTCTGAACTGGTCCAATCTTTCTGTGACAATTTGTGCCAAAGACTCGAAGTGCATTTCCACTGTGATACTTTTTGGGACATTTCGCCTTGCCTCTCTCCGAGTGGGCCTGGCCTCTGAACTTTGCGATCTACAGTAGACCCTGCCTTACTTGCCTTGCATTTGTTCGTAAAAGTGTTGGTACCGAGTTGATTTCATACCCTGCCTTTTCTCTCCCGTCCTAACGAATACTAGAGTGCCATCTAGGTTAAATCATTCACCTCTATCTGCAAATAAGTGGTGCCGTTGAACCTAGACTTGTCGAACTATTGTTAGGGGGATTGATTTACTTATAGTCATTGTGATTGAAGTTGTTTGCCGTATTAGTGCCAGTGTGTTTTTCATAGATGTGTTTTTATAAATAAATAACTATATATCTTTACACCGAAGCTCTGTTCCGTGTTTGCTTGTTCTACTGTGTAAATTGCCCTATTTTGTATACTCCACATACTGCCTAACTCTTCTTGAGGGAAGTCTGACTGCTCAGCCACAGCTACCAAGTGAATCTGTGTGGTACGGACTGCTACCAAATGGGTTTACTGCCAAACACCTGTAGTCCTAAATCTTTTGCAGTGGTCCCAGAGGGAACTGCACAGTTTTCCGCCTAACAATTAGCACGTCATCCGTGTATGCTATTACTTTGTGTTGCGTTCCTGTCATTTCGATCCCTTTCATGTGAGTGGACTCCCTTATTTCATTACGAGGGGTTCTAGGAAAATGGCATACAGTAACGGGGAGAACGGGCAAATTTGCTTTGTGCCCCTTGATATCATTACCCTTTCTGTTACCTCCCCTTTGATGGCTACTCTACTGGTCGAGGAGCAATAATTCGCTCCAATTCTTGCAATATACTGCTCTCCGAAACCCATGCGTTTTAAGACTTTAAATACCTTTGACCATTCCACCTGGTTAAAAGCCTTTTCGGCATCTACTGAGAGTAATACCGCCGGGGTGTGTGTTATACCTATTTATTCCACCAGGTGAATGAGCCTCCTGAGGTTGTCATGGGTTTGCCTACCCGTGATGAAGCCTGATTTGTCTAGGTTGATTAGTTGTGGGAGGAGCAGGGATAGCCTAGCAGCTAAGATCTTTGTGTATAATTTTGCATCTATATTTATCAGGGAAATTGTTCTATATGACGCAGGGTATGTCGGGTCTTTCCCTATTTTGTGAAAGACTAAGACCTTTGCCTCGTTCATTGTGGGGGTCACATTACCGCTTTCCTTGAATGAATTGAGGAGCCTGGTTAGTACTACGATTAGCAAGTCTGCATATTTCTTATAGCATGGGGCCGTGAAACCATCTGGACCGGGTGCCTTATTTACCAGGAGTTCATTTATTGCTTTTTTAAATTCCTCTTCCCTTATTCGGTTCTCCAGGGCCTGTCTATCTTCTTCTGAGATTTGTGGGATGGGGATGGATTCCTGATATGTGTCCTGTGCTTCTACATCCGGGTGGTCTGTGGAGTAAAGCTCTTTGTAGTATTCTCTAAAGGCCGCCCCCATGTCTTGAGTGCACGTCAGTACTTCCCCTTTCGTGTTTCATATGTTCTTAATCATAGTTTCTTTCTGTTTTGCACAGAGTTGTCTAGCTAGGAGCCTGTCTTTTGTTTGCTTTAATATAATATCTCTGTTTTAGGTAAAGTAGATTCCTTTTTGCCACTTTTGTGCGCAGCATCTCTAATTGGCCCTGAGTGTGTTTCGGCAATTTCATCAATGTCCTGGTGGGGTGGGTCAGGATTTTCTCTTGTAGGTCTGCTATCAAAGTTTCCAGTTCTTTTTCCCACCTATACTTCTGTTTCTCCTTTGTGATCTTCATTGCCATCAGCTTCCCACGGATAACTGCTTTGAATGCCTCCCAGACTGTTCCCAAAGAGACTGCCCCATGTCGTTTTGTGTGAAGTATTCTTCTATCATTTCCATTATGGATTCCCCTGTTATCGGGTCCTGGATTAGGTCCATGGGTAGCCTCCACCTCCAAAGCCCATTTGTTTTCCCTGGGAGATTTAGCTCGAGCCAGAGTGGTGCACGGTCTGATAGCTCCCAGCTCCCAGCTCCAGCCCTTGTATCTTGCCATGAGCCCCACTGATGTCCAGAAGTAATCTATTCTTGACATGGAACTATGAACCTGTGAGAAATAAGAATACCCCCTTTGTTCCCCCTTCAGTTCCCACCACACACCATTTAGGGCCATCTGGTCCATCTGTTTCTTGAGGCATTTTGAAGGTGACCCTTGGCCACGCATACTCCCAGTGCTTCTATCTAATTTTGGTTTCCATGCCATATTGAGATCACCTCCCAAGATCACCTCCCCCTTTGCGAAGCCTTCCAATTTTCCCAAGACATCTCTAAGGAAGCCGACTTGCCCCGTATTGGGCGCATATACTGACGCAAAGGTGATACGATGACCTTCTAATACCACATTGGCAAAAGCATACCTCCCTTCTTTATCAGTGAGAATGTTCTCCAGCCTGGAATCCCTCCCTTCCTTTATCGCTATCAGCACCCCCAATATTTATTGGCTGAATTTGCATGTGCCCATATTTTGTACCCCCTAATGTGGGTTTTCTGTTTGTCCCTTCTTCTGATATGTGTTTCTTGGAGCAGAAGTAGATCTGCTCTTTCCTTTTTTAGCTGCTTCTGCAGTTATGCCCGTTTCGTTGGATGATTCATGCCCCTGATGTTGTATGTTACAATGTGCATCTTCCCCATTTTGTAATGCTTGTGTATCTTGTCCTCAGATCCCTTTGTTTAACCGAATCTCCTGTTTTCATGCCCGCACCACCCTCTCCCCTTCCCATAAACATCCCCCCAACTGATAACTGTAAACCAAATAACTTTCCCCCGAGTAGTGCGAGGGTTCCTACTGATGCTAGGACGTTGCGCCCGTCGTTCCCTGCCCTCCTTACTCTCCGGGCATATTTTTGTAGGGAATCCTAAACCCCACATTTCTGTCTATCCTTATCGGATTCCAAGCCGGTGGGTCCTTTCCGGACCGCCACCTCAGTGCATCTTGTAGCAGTTCATTCCCCTCCGCCCGCCCCCTGCAGGATCCCTGTGTGGCTCCCGCCATACTTTGCATTTGTCGATCCTTATCTCTTGATCCTTTCATGGCAGCTTCTTGCAGCTCTCCCTTCCTGTGTTTGTCCTCCTATGTTTGATCGTTTCCCAGCCTCTAGGTTTTCTCGTTTGTCTTCCCCTTGATTTCTGTTCATTTGTTTCCTCTACATCTTCCTGGAGTCCCATTATGTTGAGGCCTTCTTTCCATGTGGTCGCTCTGCTCTGCTTCACCTCCGAAGTGAACATCAGCCCAAATGGGAAGGTCCATTCGTAGCGGATTTGTTTCGCCACCAATGACTTGACCAGTGGTGCCATCGCTCTTTTTTTTTGCAGTGTAACCAGAGCTAGGTCTTGATATAATTGTATTTCTTGACTGTTCATTCTGATATGGTCCATTTCTCTTGGCCTCCTCAGGATCTGCTCTTTTTGTGGGTATGAGGAGAGAGCGACTCGGACATCCTGTGGTCTTTCTCCTGGTGCTCCTGATCTTTTCGTACCAACCCTGTGGACCCTGTCTACTCCTATTATTTTCGTATCTTGAGCATCTAGGACATCCCTGAACACTTCCTTCACTGCCATCTTAAGGTCTTTGTCGAGGACGGATTCTGCCATGTTTTCAATGTGTATGTTGGACCGTCTGGAGCGGTTCTCCAGGTCTTTGCATTGAATTTCCAGGTTACGGGTGAGTCTCACCAATTGTTCTTGTGTTTCGCTAACCTGTTGCGTTTCCTCTTCGACACTCTGAAGTGATCTTTCAATTATGTCCCTTCTCTCCTCCAATTTGGCCATATCTACTTTTATGTCCTGCAATGCTTGCTACATGTCGTTTTTCATAGTTGCAAATTGTTCCCAAAACCATGTTTGCATGTCCTCTCTCGAGGGTAGTTGTTGATGATGGGTAGGGGTGTCGCCCTCAACATGGGGGTCTTCCTGAGACTTTCCCCTTGGTTGCGTTGTATTGTCTGACCACATTTGCAGAATATTTGCATCTTGTTTTGTGGGCTGTGGCATCTGTTGCATGGCGTTGCCTTTCCCTTTGGCTCTCGACATGTTAAATTGGCTATCCTGGGGTGCCGTTTGCCTCTTTAATGTTTTCCTGAGGTCCGGGTGTTGTCAGCTTGCCACTGGGATCTTGTCAGTGGGTGGATCTGGGCTAATGTGCTCAGTTCTTTGTGTGCCCCGCATTGTGGTCCTCGTACTGTGAGCTTAAATTAGCTGGCCTACTCTGTATCTCCTGTTCCCACTATTTCTTGACTGGGTTCCCCTCTAGTTCTCCTTTTCCCGTGGACCGGGATTCTTCTTTATGTACTTCTGTATCATTGAGGGGCACCCTTATTTTGTAACCACTTTTAGGTTGTTGGGTTGATGGGGAGACTGATCGCCGACTGTGGTAATGTGACGGGGGCGGTGTACCCTCTCTTTCTCCTTTTCTCTTGTGTGTCGTTTTCCTTATAGTCCCACTGGTATGGGACCTGCTTCGCTGTGCCCCCGCTTCTTATGGGCTCACTTGGAGTGTAAGGGGGGGTGGGGGTCTGACCCGTCTTCTCCGTATTTTACAATGTGCTGTCTCTTCACCCCCCTTCTTATGGCCGCTTACCTGGGAGGGCCTCGCACGACGGGCTCTTCTTCCCCTGGCTGGAGTGTGGGAACGCTCCGGGGGTCCTCTTCCGTTCGTGCACGTCACTCCTCTCCCCCTCTATCCGTGTCTCGGGGTCTAGCCTTGGGCCCTTCTCACGGCGGGTCTCGCCTCCACAGGAGTGCCGGGTGGACGGACCGTGATGGCAGGCGCCGCTGCATCTATCAGAGCCTTCTACTCTGGTGTCCCCCAGTGGCCTCCCTTCCCCGCCGGGGCGCAAGTGCGTGGCGCCGGCAGGATGGCTCCACGGTGGTCCTCTGGGATTCTCCTCCCGTTTCCCAATACCCCGAATCGGTCAGCTCCCCTGGCAGAGTTCAGGGTGACGCTGTGGGGGCGCCCCACGCAGCTCGTGGCTTCGCTGCCTCGAGGGATGTGGTATACGGTTCTTCGTCTGGTGGGGTGGGGGCCACCATCCCTCCTTGGTCTGCTGTTGGGCCCTTTCTCCTCTGCTGGCAACTTCGCTCTGCTCTGTTCCCGGGGGACTATTCGATCCATCTCGAAGGGGGAGGGGTGGTCTGTCCCTCGTTCCCATCGAAATGTGCTCGATGGCACGGAGCCGTAATTATCTCTCCGGGGGGCGAGGATTCGAGGAGGGCAATCCGCCTGTTCCGCACTCTTCTGCTGCATACGTTGTGCTAATTTTCGGCGGCCCGGGCGGTGAGCGTCTTAGACATGTCTCATTGCCCCGGCGGCCATCTTGGAGTCCCCTTATCTCATTGACCAAATGGAGAAGTGAGTCCACCTACCAAGCCTACCAAACCCAGATATCACAAATTATTTGTATCTACTTTTTGCCCACATTTAAAAAATGACTGGACAGATCTACACCAAATTTACAAAAGCGCGCTTTCGGGACCAAGTTGCTGCTCCTGGCGCAAATTTGGTAAAAATCCATACATCGGTTTGGCCTGTAGGCGTGAGAAAAATTATTTTTGCATTGCATCTATGGGGAAAAAAAACAATTTTGGGTCCCCCCTACAAGGTTGCCCCCACTGCACAAAAGCTCACTAAATTGCGCAGCATCAATCTGACCGGGTCAAATACTTTTGCAGCATTTTGTGAGGATTCATCCAGGAGGGGCAAAGTTATATGCCGCCCCAAAAAGTGCTCTTCCTATGGGTTGTGCAATTTAAACATAACTACACGGCCGCTACCACAGGCTGTGTAATATATCTGTATATAACATTGATTGGACATTCCATCATTTTATGCTGTTATATTTCACTGTTTGTATTGCTACTGTTTCCCATGTACATCCATCCCTCTTGAGAGACCAGCCTTATCTCTGCCTGCATACCCACCAAGGGCAAAGGGGGTATAACTCTTAACTGTGCCTGAATAAACCTTATAATTGGGTTCACTCTTGGTTTTATAAGTGTGAGGGCTGAGTAGGCACCTTGGCCTCTACTTATGCTTGTTCTCCTGCAGGGCAGAAGTCAATTTGTTACAGTTTGTGTGTTCAGTACAGCAGAAGAGTGAAGACCATATTTCTGCCAGTCATGGGTTCAAACAAAGACATCTTAGTTGCAAAAGAAAGGGTAGATTGTAGAGCCACCAGGACTAGTGGTGATCACAAGCCCCAAATGGGACCAGAATCCACCATGAACTTCTTTAAAATGTCCATGTTAGTTTTATTGTATCGCTCTATACCCCCACTGCAAGCCATATGGTAGATGACAGAGGGATTTCTCTACACAAACAGGATTTGCAAAATTATACTCATTACCTCACAGGTGAAATGACTACCCCATACTGGCTCAATCTTTTGAGGACGGCCAAAACAAAAGAAGATGTGATTGATCAATAAAGTAGGAGCCATCGCCGTCCTGTAATTTGGGGCCGAGGGACAATCGATACATTTGGTAAGTAGGCAGGTGACAGTCAACATATATTTGTTGCTGCATGCAGAACCAATTACTGGAATGATACAGGTGATTTGAAGATCAGACCATTGTAATGTCATTCCCACTTTTCTAGGGAGCCTGGCATGTGAGAGAACTTAGTTGGAACTGAGCAAACACTAGACACCCTTTTAAATAGATAATTAGATCTTGACCCATGTGTGGGAAATAAGCCTTCTCACAAAGGTTCTCCATGGTATTTTGAAATCTCTTATAACCAGCAGCTACGGCATCACAGGCATGATTTATCATTAGGCTTCTGCTTGAGGTAGGTATTACCATTACCCACTGATCATAACCAGATCTGTATTTTCCTAAACACAAGTCCATCTTGAATTTTAAACATTTCTGAAACTTCATAAACACTCAAAGATCTTCTTTCCCATCGTCAGTCTTGCTCAGGTGAGGAAAAATTGTCTGAATCTTCAAGATCTTGATAACATTTGTTAATCAAGAGGTCTTCTTTATTCTTACCAGTAATTAGATCTATTGCTGTTATTTGTATTTCCCCAAGGAGATACTCATTGTTAATGTATTCCCCTTAGAGTGCTCCAGTTTTGCCCAATTGATTGTCAAATAATTTCTTGTCTCATCAGGGCCCTCACATTTTGAACACCCCTTAATTCTCTTCCAAAACAAGATAGCATGTTTTTCAATGTCACCAAATCATCCTTTAATGAATTAATTCCCAAGCGTCAATAAACCGACTTCAGATTAAGTCAGAATCAGTTATGATTGCTAATTCCTGAAGCTGATCGGTTATGGCAGTAAGGACAATGTGTTTTATATATTTATGACCATAAGTTCTGGCACCTGACTACTCTGGAGAGCAATTGTATAGCCAGCCGGCTAAGGGATTAAGAATGTCATTCACTCAGACAATTCGGACATCTTCATCTAATTCCTTAACATCTTTTTTAATATATAAATATATATATGGTAGGAACGTCCATCCACATTAGCTATGGGAATTCCCTGATAGCTGCTTTCGTCATTCACCTTGTGAAAAGCTAGATATGCTGCCATATTTTTGATTATTTTTAATTCTTTATCTTCTGAACAGTTGTCTTAAAAACAGTCATTTAGATGTGCTAATCCAAGAGCAATCACACTATTTTTATTTTGCCCATATCTAAATTGTATGGGCTAACAGTGCATTGAAAGAATCCAGGAAGTAATACTCAAATTAGAAGCATTTCCAGTCCATATTTGGTCTCTTAGCAAATATTGTAGAGGTTGGTGGGAGGTCTCTACTGATATATGCTTACTATTGTTCCTTGATGAATAGTTTTCTAACACTGATAACCACCAGGAGTGATTTCTCACATAAATGGAACTAAATATCAATATGTGATAATGTTTTACTTGCATAAGAGATGACCTTGGTCATGTATGTGATAAAAGATCATAGTTAAATAGGTGCCAGAAAATACTGTTTACAGGAGTAACTTTCGGTTTTTAAAAGGGGAAGCAAAGCACATAGCTTGGAAAACACGTGTTTTCCCTTATTTCACAGCCTCTGTTGAGAGTCTCCCGACTCCCACTTTATCATTGTCTTCAGCATAGTAACCAAGGGCTGTGTTGTCTCTGTGTAAATCTTTTTACATTGATGACTGTAATTGGTCAATCCTGATAGGCTTTGTAATATGCATAGATTTTTGTAGTTCTTCAATTTCAATAGAGTCTCAATCTTCTTGTTTTGGGTGATTTAGACCCTCAACTGTAATTTCATGGCTTAAACGTTTACTTAGTTCTGCACTGCTGTGCTTTCTAAAGAGATTATTTTGCTCCTGCATTTCTTCATTGGGTCAACACATGGTGGATGTCCACCAGGCATTCTTCAATAGTGTTACCTTTAATTAATAGAGCAGCAACATAGGCCAAATTCCCTCGTTCTACCAGATCAAGTATGGCTTTAAATGGGAACATGTTGAACTAATGTATGCTGTTAGTATGCCCTAAAGTGGCCTGGGTCCATGTATATTGCTGTCTGCCAAAAGCAAAGGCAAGTTTATATTAATATTCACAGACTACCGAGACAGTCCAACATCCATTAGTCAAATTGAAGGTAGAATACACTTTAGAACTCTAAATATGGGTATGTCCCCGATCAATATATGGGAGAGGCCACCTTGGTAGGTCTTTCTTTATGTCATCTACATGGACAGATGGTTACTTATCATTGGGTTAGTTACTATTGACTTTGCATACTATCTCATTCTCAAGCATATCTGAGGTAGCACCCTCTACCTCATAAGGGAACAGAGAGTTCCCTACCCCTCCTGTCGAGTATAGAGAGTTTCTGATCTGTTTCCATCAGTATTGTTATAGCACTATTCTATTCCAATAGAGGTAACTTTGGAAAAACATATGCTTTGGGGATCATTCTTATCCACCAATATTCAAATGATTTAATCATTTAGATCTACAAATGGAGTTGAATGTAAATAGAGTCCTTGTTGCTGAAGACTATTATAAGAGATAACACAAGCTTTTCTTTAAACAAGGGCTGCTCTTATCAGATCTTTATTGGGAAGGTGTATATTCAGGTATTTCCTGGAATAGTGACTTCTTCTAGAATTAGAAATTCAGAAATATAAGGCTGACCTAAATTATTTTCACGATCACTAGCTGATATACCCGGTGTTGCCTGGACTTTCATTCCCTCATAGGTATAGGTAACTCTGCAAAATGTGGTGCAGATTGGTGAAAAAGTGTGCAATTGTGTAAGGAACAACACTTCACCAATCCACACAATCTCAAACAAATGTTGCCTATTCTTAAAATCTGGTGAAAGGGGATGGGGTTCCAAATGTGATATAATCAGTAATGTCTGGAGCTGATGCTTGTACTGCGATGCCCAGACAACTCTGGAGTGGAAGGAGTACATATTTTCTTCAGTATCTTGGTTAAAAATGTGTTATTTTGATCTTGTTGGGTCTCATGTTTAGGGATTTCTTGGACAATCTCATTTTTTTCCTTCAGGTTCTTTGTTGCATTTAATTTCATTCTGATTCTCTGCTCTTTTTTGAGATGGCCATACATATTAGAAATAAACAGTGCTTGGCTCTATCACCACTTAGTACTCTACCCTTTCTAAAATGTAATTGTTCTCCTCATTAGGTTTCAATGTATTGTTTTTATCAGATTGTATCTTAAGGATTAAAGTGGGTTCCATGCACCCTCCCCTTCCTCTTTTATCATTGTATTTTGAATTGGAGACATCTCTTTTTGTCATTGTCCATACTGACTTGTTGGCTAGTTTTGGGCAAGGATTCTGTGAGTATTAGAATTATAATTTTCCTTTGTGGTCTCATGGTTTGGCAACAACTCTCTATCAATTGTTTAACGTGTAGCTGAGTTTGTTTTCTCTTTCCTTCTCTGGACTGTGTGGAGGTTTTTGCTCATATCTGTTCCTCGCTAGAATGGTAACTACCTTGCATGAAGGTGCTTTTGGTAACTCTGATAACTGTTGTTCTTTGTGCTGCTTTGTTAACACTCACGCTGGCACTGTGATCAATTACCTTGGAACCTTTGAGGAAGGACGGGGACAAAATGTTTGGTAATTGGTTCTAGAAAGTGGTGATTGGCTTCTATCTTTCTGAAAATTCTGCTGTTTATTAACCTGGGACGCTAATCCTGGGTTCAAACTGTTTCGATCTGATTGAGGAGCATATTTGTAGCCGAGTATAGGCTTAGAACCTGAATACAGAGGGCTAATGTTATTCTTTCATTTTGTAGGATCTGTATTTTGGATGGCAGGTGGAGGACTAGTATACTGGCTTTCAACAGAGGGTCTTCTCTGTCCATTAGTATTTTTTACAGCAGATGAGTAATCATTTTCCCCATCTCTAAGACCAACAAAGGCATTCTCTACATCACAGCGACCTTGATGGCCACTGGGGAAGGCATTTGTTTCGGGTTAATGCCTTTAATTTTTGGAGTTGTTGACATCTGTCATTCATATAACCCAATAGCCTTGTGTTGATCCACTTGAGTGACCTTGAGCCATCGAAATCGCACATTAACTGAGTCACTACTCATTTTGAAAGGGCATCAAAGAAAGTAGTGTTGAAGTCTCAGCTCTCAGTATCAAATGCCGTAAAATTTGAGCAAACTCCCCAGGAGATAAGTCTTCAATACACAGTAAGTTATATGCTGCTGTATAGGCTTCTTGGAAGTGTCCAAGGGTTGAAAAGTATTTTAAAATGGCTGTCTTTTAAGAGGACAATTTACAATGATTTTCAGCCCAGCAAAGAAACTTGAAAACTCCCTAGGAAACATCAATTTTGTGATTGTTCATACGATTCTAGAGGTTTCCAAACAGACAATTTTTCAGTTTTATGGCAAGGGGTCATAAAGCTTTGTATGACCCTAATTGGATTGATTGGGCCTTTAACAGAATGTGATTGTGGTTTGTTTTTCTTTTTTTTCTTACTTAAATCCAACTTCCAACATCGCAGTCAGATCTGCTTCTTTTACCACACTCCTTGCTTGCATATTTACCCCTTGCCATTATGACTGTTCAGAGCTTTCCTGTGTGTACTGTACATAGGGTCCCCTCTTTTGCCTCTTACCCATTGGACTTCAGGATTATGGCCTCAAATTCCTTTTGAGGGGCTGGGTAGTATGACATTTCTCAGATTGTCCATCTGAAACAGTGCTTTCCTATCAAGCTAGGGGTTCTTCTATATCCCCATAATCTGTGGGATAGATAGGGGTTGTTAGATCTTTTTGGGTAAAATATTTGTCTGTCAGTGCCAGATGATTGTGCAAAATGGTGCCTCTGTTGAATCATTGTTAGGGGGAATTCTCCAGAATGGCTAATTTCCCTTACCTACTGAGTCCCTCAGCAGTTTTTCTGGATTTCTAGGATGAATTTGTTTTCACCAGGTAAGAGTGTGAGCCTTTTTTCCCATTCTTACGTGTGTTTTGCTGTGAGTGTTTAACATTTTTGTGTTCATAGACTGTGGAGTCTCACCTACTCCATAGGCATCATCTTTCTACTGTGTGCTACACAGCACCTTCAGTGCAGTGACACAGGGTTGTCTTTTTAAGACTTCCCACTTTAAACTCCATTTTCTGGGACTGACTACTGCCTCACAGAATATGTAAAGTTGCCATTGACTTTATTAGTCTTTTTAAATCCACAGATCCAGTACAAACTATCTTACATAGAGTTCTTGAAAAGGTTAATAGTTATCCCTTTTTTTCAGTTCCGCAATGAACATTATTTTGTTCCCTTTTCATTAAGTTTTGGCTGGTGGCAGTGGTATCTACCTTATTTGTTGCTTTGCTCTGCCGCTGGTTTCTTCCCTGGGCAGTGCAGGACCCCCCAGTCTTCCTACTTTGTGTCAGTTTGACAGTCGCTTCAGGAACCGTGAGCCTGTAGGACCAGCCAGGAACGTCTGCCTCAGCTACAGCCTTCTTCTCCATATAAGGTACTGTTCAAATCCGGTCGTTCGTTCTTTCCGACCACGGTAAAAGTGTTTGAAATCTTTTGCCAATCCAAGGGCTTGTCCTTCTCTATTCTTTAAAGTAACATTTTGTCCAACCAACTTCATTCTGAACTCTTGGCAAAGACTTAACCGCAAACTACTCAGAACTGTGTGATCCTCTGCAAAGACTTTGGTCCATTGACTTTCACCCAGGCCTCTTGATTTGATTTCCTCACTGTCATTACTTTTTCTAGAGTGCCCTGCTTACTTACTTGTTGGTGCTGCTCAACTTTTGTCTAACTTTGTCTTTCCTTCCCTTTTAAATTACTGCAATGCCATTTTGCTCACACTTCATTTTCACCTTAAGTTGTCCAGAATCTGTTGGGTGTGGTGTAGTGTATTAAGATTGTGATTTTTCAACTGCTTGATAATAGTGAAATGTTTAATAACTGATGTGTAAATAAATGTATATTCTTTTACTCAGAAACCTTCAGTCAGTGTTTGTTTGAACCATGGTAATTGCTGTACTTTGTGTAACTATTGAAACTGCTCACTTTACTCTTGAGATAGGTCTGGCTGCTCAGCCATCGCTACCACTTTACTGTGTAGTACAGGCTTGTACCAAAGGTGAATTTGTACTGTCACTTGTAGTCTTAATTGTGTATGGTGTTCCCAAAGGGTACTGCATATGATTCTGCCTAACAATCATGCACTATAGCTCTTTTTCCTTTAATGCTATTCATACTTTGGTCCACTGATTTTCTGGTTGAGAATACTGTCATTAACTCTCCTGTCCATTCCTGAAATGCTAAGTGCACCAAACTCTTCTTACCTACATTTCTCGACATTTGTCTGCCTCTTACAGTGAACTCAAGTCCTATGTACCTAGGTGAGTTTGGTAAAATGACAAGGTATATCTGGCACCCTCTATATCATAGCCACCAGCATGTTTCTGGAAAGGTATGGGCGGTGGAGAGGTAATGAGAGAAAAAGGAGAGACTTGGGCAGCAATACACATTTTGTGGTATCCTGCTGGTAATTCCGATGTGCTACCACTAAATGGTAATACTGTTGCCACCACGTGGTGTGCCACAATTGCTGGCAGATAGCACGTGACAGAACATTTTGGAATTCTCCATTCCATGAGTCCCATAGGACTCCATGGGAGGAATTGCAGGGAATTACAGACAGCTGTAATACTGGTGCTGGAAGCTCAGAGCTGCAGGTAAATCCAGCCACTGCACCACCAAACTTGGAATGTGTTGGTAAGGTAAGAGGCTGATATGTGATAATATCGGCACATTATGAATGCACCAGCACACTCATAATGAGGCCCAATGTTTTTTATTCCATGATATATTTGTCTGTGAATTTTAGATGCTGACTCTAAACACAACTTACTTTCTTTAATTTCTTGGCCAATCTAGAATTATTGCCCATTCCAATTAATGTGTTTCTTACACTGTGCCAATTGTTCCTTGGATGCACAAAACCAGCTGGCGGTATTACCGGCGTCAAGGGCCATTACCTGGTTATACTTGCAAAAATAATGCTGGTAATAGTGTTTCTGACCACCATACCAACCAGTATTACCAGCGTCGGTATTACCAGAGTCAGAAATAGCAGCATTGCTGTAATGGGAAGTTTGGCGGATGTCATCTTTAAAAACTCAATCCACCACGAATCACCCATTTCCTGCTGGCATCAAGTCCCCAAAGTTGTGGCAACATAATGGCAGAGGATAAAAAAGATCAATCTATTTCTGGCTCCGGAAGCTAAAATGTATGGAGGTGGAGCTAGCTGCATTGGCAGATGCAGTGGTGGAGCTTGCGGAGGCTCTATTCGGCAGCAGGCAGCGAACAACCACTGCCCAGAGAAAGACAGCCAAATGGGGTGACATACAGGCAAGGGTGATGGTAGTGGGAACTGTATGGAAAGTATTTATAGGAACCCTGGTTACATCACAGTAACCGGGGTTACCTAAACCTACTTTCGATATCCTAAACCCCAGGTACATCAGGAGCTCTGTCCCAAAGGGGCCCCAACTACATGCTGCAGGAATCAAACCTGACCAACAGAGAGAAATAAAGGATCAGCACAGTGACCCACAGTTCCTTGAAGCTCCTAACTTCGAGTTACTAGTGGGTACTGTACCCTGTAGTGCCTGGGACTGTCGGAAGTGCTGGGATGACCAAAGGCAAGGGTCTGCAGCCTCATAGCCAGACATAGGAGGGAGAGTGCTGGCACAGGAGGTGGAGGCATGGTGGAACTCCTCCACCTCATGCCCTTGGAGGAGATGGCCAACTCCATCCTCAACATAAAGGACATCAAGGGGATAGGGAGTGTGGAGGCTGGAGCAGGGACCCACGGCAATGGCGGTAATTAAATCTGACACCATGTACATGTGAATGTATTGTCCAAAACCATGTGTCCCCCAGCAGACGTGTAAGCATTGGAAGTGAGCCTTCCACAGGCCAAAGGTGCACTCAACATACTCCCTAGTCTGGACACAAGCCCTGTTATATGCTACCTGCTATGGCATCTGGGGATTCCACAGAGGAGCCATTAGCCACAGAAGCTGCAGGTACCTGTTAATGTATATTTCACATAATACTGCTTGATATTGAACATTGGCCTAAGTGCATTTGCACCGTACTGTAAATCGCATTTGAATTAACCTGAAAACAGACTGACTATGCCGTCATTTTAGAATCATCTGCCATTTTGATTAACTTCTGTTTCTGCCTCATGTTAAATTTTGTGTTTTCGGCTCCAGCAGAGCAAAATGAACTTTGCACTATGTCAACGTAGATAAACATGTTGAAGCTTCTAAAGTGGAATTGTTTTTCCTGCACTAAGGAACCTTGGAGCTAAACAAGAGCAGTATTTAAACAGTGATCTAGAGACCATCTGTATCAATAGTGTCTTCTCCGCTCAAACAGCAAAACAGAATGTTGAATAGATGAATATGTGCTTTTGCAGAAATCTGTGTTTTCGCTCCTAAAAACTAAGTTACCTTTAAATTTAAGAACAAACGGTAGACAAATATGAGTGAACGAAACAAGGACTGTTACCATTGTGTTTTGTATCTGCAGGAAAACATGTCTAGTGTTTGAGGAAAACATTGAACAATGTATAGTTGTTTGAATCTGTATTAGTTATGTGAACTGTCTACGAACGCTAGTGAATGGCTAACTCGAAGATGGGCTTGGCGATGTGTCCGGGATTGTGAGAGAAATGTATAAGTATGCATGCTTTGTAATGTCCAGCACTCTCTCATCTCACGGTGTCTGCTACCACACATTGGGAGGTGTTAAGAGACCAGACATCTGTTCTGAGAAATAAAAGTGTACTTGTACCATTGTACTTGTGCCTGGTGTATTTCTATTAAGTGGTATTAAGCCTCGATATTTCTTTAATCTTTCAGATGGTGCCCGAATAGGGACTCTCAGGATTGATGTAACATCGCTAAGACAAGGACGAGGCTGCCGGACCGGGATCAGACAGTGAAGGGGCCCCTGAGAAGTGAGTTGCGATTCCTCCGCAATACTGCACGCCCAATCCCTGGACGGCGAGCAGCGTTTAATGAGACATCATGATGAGTGTCCCTGAATTGAGGCCTGTTTTGTGAAAACGCCAGCCCCGATGATTTGTAATCCGATGGGACCCTTTGTATTTTGAAATCAGGTGAGTCGTACCCCGATTCCTAAGAATCCTGATTTTGATTGCAGCTTTGTTTTCGCAAATACAAACAACGCCAGGTAACAACAGTGATATGCCTGGGAAAGTGTGATCCTGTTTCAGGGCATTATCCGCAAACATAGACAATCGTTGGGACACCTGATGAGTTGCAGGCTTATTTAATGTAATTGTAAGGACGTCTGAGGAGTTATTATATTTAATGAAATTTTGCACAGACAGACCAGGCATGTTTCTGAACTTCAATGGAAAGTCTATTCTAGTTTTGAAATTGCCCACCTAGAGCATTTAGAATCTGTATTGTTGAGAAACAAGACTAGACCTGCAGCATTTGATGCAGTTACAGATTGGAGAAAGGAAGCTATGCAGCAACTCAGAAGTAAAGAAAATGAATGCACGTAGACATATGATGAATGCTGAGAAAGCATTATTGCATGATCAGCAGAACAAGTCAGAATCCATTAGAAGTATGGGCAGGGGTTTTCAATTAGATGTGCGAAAGATATATCCCTCTCAGGATTTCCATACATCAGATGAGTTACTTGATAAGTTTATAAATGAACGTAGAACTGTTTCACCTGAACCACCTCTTTATGTACCTCCTCCTGTTGTTGGCCCACCTCCTCCAATTGCTGTTCCTCTTCTTCCTGTTGTTGTTCCCCCTCCTGCACCTCCACCCTTACTGGCAGTTGCTGTCCCACTAATTCCATCTGCAACGCTAGCGGTATTGCCTCAGCTACCTATTGACACTTTGCCAGGTGATTCTGTTTCACCTGTAGTGGTTGAAGGAGTGGGTGCTAATCTCAGAATATTGACTTGTGGTACAGTATCTAAGGACAGAAAAAGAGAATTATATACATATGGCAAAAAGTATATCAAAAAGGGAGAGGAATCAGTTGTTATAGTTGTGATTTCTGATCAAGGGGGTATTCCTGAACAGAATATTTTGATAGAATGGATGGAAACGTATTTAGTCGATATATGGAGTGATTTGACGGACATGAATGTCCCACATGGGTTGAGGGATTTCAATGTCCTAGCCCGCACTGCGGAGAAAGTATATGAGCATGTAAAGAAGGTATTTGAGTTTAAGAGGGAGCTAGATCGGTTAGAGAAAGATGAAATGGATGGTAATGGATGGGAAGCTTCATATGTGCTGAAACTATTTCTTCCTCCATTGAAACCAATGAGTGAAGAAACATGCATTTGTACAAGAGACGCTTTTAGATAGATTTCAGATGTTTCAATTTCTCCCATCGACGTTCATGACACGTTTAGTCAGTATGCTCTGGCAATGCAAAGGAAAGTGTTACCGGCAATGGTAGAGTATCTACAAGATGGATTTATGAAGAGAAAGGGATGCTGTCCCACAGATTTGATGATCATTTATGAGAGAGCATTTTCACCCAATACTGCTTTGACTGCGTTGTCACTTGATTTAGCTTTGTTGCTTTAATAGATGTTCAGATGTACCTACTTTACAATTGCCGATGAGGGAGGTTCCTCTGACATTTGTTCTGAAAGTATAAATTCCAGTTAATGCCACAGCAGGAACACCTGCCACTACTATTGAAGCACATTATGTCTCACAGTTTGTTCTTGTTCCATTTTCTAGACAGGAAGTAAATACCATTAGGCAATCAATTCTACATATTAGGAAGAATCCAACAAGATTCTATAAAGAAATTGAATCTGTCTTGCATTTGTCAGTTTTCACGTTGGGTGATATAGATTTGTTGTTTCCCGTGATCCTTCCTGCAGATTTGTGGAAGCAGATTAGAACAGTAGATGATCAGGCAGGGTTGGGTGATACATGGGATACATTAGTATGAGTAGTTGGAGAAAGAAATGCCGGCGAAAAAACGCCAAACGTGATACTGATGTTGCCAGATAGAATATTGACTAAATTGAAAACTCTGGTTCCTAAAAAAAGAAGCATATAGGATAAGCTTATGGCTTGCATACAATTGAAGTCAGAGGGTGCAACAGAGTATTTTAATAGGTTCGAGCAAGTGTTCTCAGATTTCAGTGGTCAAGACTTAAGTACAGAGCCAGGAAAAAGGTTGTTTGTAGACAAGGTTGTCCGTGGATTGTTGCCTGAGATCCAATCACAGATCATGACTTCTGAGAGTGCTTGGCAAGCGAAATCAAAGTCTGAAGTGTTACATGTGGCTCCATACTATGGGAATAGGGTTAATAAAGAGAAGGGGAAGGTGGAAAAGAAGAAGGGAGACCTGAAAACTAGAGTATTGTTGCAGCAAATAGCTAGAGGAGCCAGCAGTGGGAATACATAGTTTAGAGGCCAATTTACACCACAGGGTAGTGCACAATTGGGTTCTGTACACATGAACCGATGTACATATTGTAGACAGGAGGGTCATTGGCGAGCACAATGCCCGATCCTTCAGCAGAGATCAAATAGCACATACGGTGCCATGGGTAGATGATCTAGAGGCTGTCCTGGGATAGTGGGTCTTGGTAGAAGTCAATTTGCATAGAATCAACAGATGCTATCACAAGATAGTCAGCACCAGAGTGTTACCAGTGGGAACATTTTTGATAATCCTTCGACTGTCTATTTTCCTGAAGATCTCTCCTTTGATGATATACTGTTCCGCTAGGACAGCCCGAAGCAGGGTCTTGAACCAATACCTATTCCCATCGATCAGAAAGGGCCCTATGTTGAAATGAAGGTGGGGAATAGGGAACATCTATTCTTGATAGATAAAGGATCACAGAAGTGTTCTGTTGATCATTCATGGGTTCCAGATATTCCACTATCAGGGCAGAGCAACATTTCTGTAGGGTTCTCTGGTACACCAGTGGTTAGTCTGGTCTCTCGGCCGGTACCAATTTCACTGGGACCATTCACTGATTCTTGTCCATTCTAATTGACGACAAATTGTGGCGAAAGTTTGTTGGGATTGAATTTATTAAAGGAATTAAATGTTGTGATCTTGCCTCAACAAACTTCTGTTTCCCAATATTTGTCTAAGCCTTTACCAACTGAATTGAATAAGGTTCCGACATTTTTATCGGCGGTAAATGATAATGATGTTGGAATTTTACAAATTGAACCAGTTAAAATCGTGTTGAAATCAGGTGTTCAATTGCAGCGTATTCCGCAGTATAAGATTTCGGTTGAAGGTGAACAGGCTTTTAAAAGTATTGTCTCTGATTTTCTGCATCGATATGTAATTGGAGAAATTGCAGGAAGCATGTGCAATAGTCCGATTTTGCCCTTCTATAAGAAAGGGGATAATGTTATTCCTTTTCATTTCATTATTGATTTAAGTGCAATTAACAAGGTTGTTGCTCCACAGTTTCCGATTGTGCCTGATGTTACCACAATTCTGACTATGATTTCAGCTACGGCTACACATTTTAGTGTTGTGGATTTGAAAAATGTTTTTTTCAGTATTCCTGTACCTGTTGATAGTAGATATTTGTTCGCTTTCACCCTAGGGGATGCTTGTTTACATTCACTTGTGTGCCACAAAGGTACACTGAGAGTCCAAGCATTTATAGTAGAGTGTTGAAAGAACAGCTTGATACGCTTGAGTTGCCTTCCACTTGCATGTAGTTGCAGTATGTTGATAATCTACTTCTAGCTGCTGATTCGGAAGTTGCTTGCAAAGAGGACACTGTGTTGCTGCTTATTCATTTAGCAGAACATGAGCATAAGGCTTTGTTGAAGAAGTTTCAATATTGTCAACAGGAGGTCGTCTATTTAGGCTAACTCCTGTCGTAGGAGGGAAGAAGATTGACACATGAATGGATACAAAGCCTCTCTGGTATGTCTGTCCCAAATACACAGAAAAGGTCAGAGCTTTCATAGGCATGGCTTCATACTGTAGATAGTTGATCCCTAATTTTTCGTTGATAATAAAAGCTATGTTGGCACTGACAAAGAAAGTTATTTCCTTGCCTTTAACGTGGTACATGGATTGCCAGAATGTTTTTGGTTTGCTTAAAGCTGCGTTGTATCAGCACCAGTTTTGTGCACACCAAATTACGAAAATATCTTTCTGTTGTATGTGCATGAATGTGTTGGATGTGCTTTGGCCGTTTTAACATAGGAACATAAGGGCAAAAATAGGCCATGCAGCAATTTTTCCTCAATGTTAGACTCTGTTTCATGCACTTTGCTGAGATGTTTGAGAGCTGTAGCTGCTGCTGCTGTATCTGTAAAACAAAGTGAGGGTATAGTTTTAGGTCATTCTTTAACCGTGATGGTACCCCACTCCGTAGACGTTCTACTAAATAGAACGCAGACGCAACATCTCACATTAGCCCGACTAACAAGGTATGAGCTGATTATATTTGCTCCGCATCTCCAAATTAAGAGATGTTGCACATTAAAATCCGGCTGAACTATTGCCTCTCCCAAAAGAAACAGGCTGTAGGTACAAGAGGTCACATGACTGCCTCTATACTACAGAGCAAGAAACGAAAGGCAGAATTGATTTAAGTGATACACCTTTGATGAATCCGCAAGGGGAGCAGTTCTGTGATGGCTCCCGTTTCAAACTTCTGGATGGTACATCCACTGCTGCTTACGCAGTCACCACATTAAGAACTATTGTCAAACAAATTCTGGATAATTCTGTGCAGACCGCAGAGATTATTGCATTAACCAGAGCCTGTGAACTTTCTGTGGCTTAGTGTGAATATATACATAGACAGTCAATATGCCTTCGGGGTAGTCCACAAATGTGGTCGACTATGGGCTGAGAGAGGTTTCTTGACCTCACATGGAACAAAAAGTCAGCATGGTACTTTAATAGTCTGGTTGCTTTCAGCACTTGCACTTCCTACACAGTTAGCAATAATGAAGTGTACTGCACACCAGAAAGTGATGGATGATGTGGGAAAATGAAATGCTTTTGCTGAAAGAATAGCCAAAAAGACTGCTACTGATCTGCATTCAAAAATGCACGTGTCAGATCCAACAAAAGCCGTCAGTGACATGTGTATGATGGACAAAGGGATTAGCTGTATAAAAGAAATTCAGGCTGTAGCTGCTGCAGAATAAATCAAACAGTGGGCCGAGGGTCCAGCGGGTCTGGATGATGAGGGCTGTTGGGTGGATAGTGAGAAACAAAGATGGATGCTTCCCAATGCCTATGTTACTGAAATGGTCACCATGGCTCATGGCCCAACACACATATGTGCCAAAAAGATTTGTCAATAGTTAGATCCTGTCTGGTAAAATACTAATATTCAGAAAACTGCTGAACGTTTTGTCCAAAGTTGCCAATAGCCTTATTATCAATGCGTAAAACCGCACAGTCGAAAACAGGTCTCTCCCCCTATGAAATTATAATGGGAAGACAAGCAAATATATGGGATGTTCCAAAACCCAAGCAGTTGAAGGACATTGAGTATCTGCTTTTATCTGATTAATGTGCCCGGGTGATTCAAAACTTGTATTTGATTCATCAACAGGTTCAAGCAGCCCTCCCTGTAAAATATGAGGATCCAAGTCATCAACTCTGACCTGGCCAGTGGGTCTTTCTGAAGAACTTTGAGAGTGGTTCCTGCCTTGCACCTTGGTGGAAAGGACAGCATTAGATCCTTTTGGCTACGCAAACCGCCATACGAGTGGCTGTGAAGAAGCACTGGATCCACACGACACATGTGAAGAGGATTCCTTTTCCTGTGCCCTATCACAAAGGGGAGCAGAAGTGAATTGGCGATGCCAATGCTCACAACGAGCCTGCTTTGATCGACACCGAGTGTGCCACGAAAGTCCTTCCTGAGCGCCTGGGGCCTGTAGAGATTGCTGCTTCTTCATTTTCTTCTTCACCATCAATCAATCTTGTTTCTGCTTCTTCATCTTCCTCAGGAATCAATGACACTTTGTTCACCAATCATACCTTACCTGGAGTTGTAAGTTACGATCTGCGACCACGGAACCAGATTTAGATTTAGATTTTGTTGACATTACATTAATGTAAATAGGATAGGAAAGTACAACTAGGCTGTGCCCACAAGAAACCCACAAGAAACCACTGTTGAGCCAGTCTCTCATAATACCTCTGCTACGTACAATAAAAGGCAGGGACCGGCAAAGTTACCTTCAGTCAACATAGGTCATGTGGTCAGGTGCCACCCGCGGATGAACTAAAAAAGCCTAACAGTTAGGCTTCTTAACGGACGCTGAGAAAGTATGCCTATTTTAAAGGCCACTCGTAATAAAAAGGATCTTGATTGTTTTGTTGATAATGAATCCTTTCATCGAGAGTCATGGTCCCTTATAACCAAATGGACCCTGGTCACAATAACAGCTTATATTAAAATCACATTGACATTTGGGTTTTGGTATTTGGAAAATGCACATCCGCTTGATCTATTATTGCCAACTGTAAGTATCTCCACTGTGTTTCCAACTTATGTGCATTTGTACACTCTACATCCTCGAGAACTCCAACATAGAGGGGGTTATTATAACAACACTCTCTTAAATGATACATGGTCTTTGAATGATGCAAATGTTTGAGTAATCCTCTTGACTTCGGCCAAAAGAGGGGTTTGTTAAAGTATATTTCACATAATACCGCTTGATATTGAACATTGGCCTAAGCTCATTCACATCGTACTGTAAATCGCATTTGAATGAACCTGAAAACAGACTGACTGCTGCCATTTTAGAATCATCCACCATTTTGATTAGCTACTGTTTCTGCCTCATGTTAAACTTTGTATTTTTGGCTCCAGCAGAGCAGAATGAACTTTGTACTGTGTCAACGTAGATAAACATGTTGAAGCTGCTAAGGTGGAATTGTTTGTCCTGCACTAAGAAACCTTGGAGCTAAACAAGAGCTGTATTTAAACAGTAATCTAGAGACCATCTGTATCAATAGTGTCTTCTCCGTTCAAACAACAAAACAGAATGTTGAATGTGCTTTTGCAGAAATCTGTTTTTTCGCTCTTTGAAACTAAGCTGACTTTAAACTTAAGAACAAACGGTAGACAGATATGAGTAAATGAAACAATGGCCCTCATTACGACCCTGGCGGAAAGTGACTGACCGGACCGCCACAGCGTAAATAGCGTTTCCGCCATTGCACGAAGGAGCAAAGTGCGGCCCATTCCGACCCATCGGACACGAGCACCACAGCATGGCGGAAGTGCAAAGTCCGCGATGGCGGAAATGACCCCAAAACGGCCCACACCGCCGCCGTACGGCGCCCTAGGTGCAATACCGCCACCCATCACAGCGGACACCGCAGTGTGCGCCTACCGGAAAGTACGGTGACCGGAAATATACGGAAACGGAAGTAAAAACATGGGCCCGGAACGGGAAACATCCCGCCGTACACCTATAAAACCACAAAAACCACACAACCACTAAAAACACTACCCCGAGACACACCCCAACCCGTCATCCACCCTAGCGAAACCAAGAAAAATGGGAAAAGTAGCGAAGAAAGCGTGCGACCGCAAGCGGCAGGTCCACTTCTCCCGTGAGGAACTCACTGTGCTAACAGAGACCCTCCAGGAGAATGCTGCCGTCGTCTTCTCCACGCAAATGACCAGGACGGCACTTGCGAACAAGAAGGCCATATGGGCTCTGGTGGCACAGCGGGTAAGCGCGGTGGGGACCGCACCCCGCAACCCACAGCAATGCAGAAAGCGATGGGACGACCTGCGGATACGCGTCCGCAGCATACTCTCTGCCAACCGCAACATTGCCACAGCCATCGGGGGAGGTCCTGAATCACCCATCAAGTTGACCCCCTGGGAAGAAATCTGTGCCTCCACCATCGGAATGGAGAGCATAGAGGGAGTCGGAGGGATGGAGAAAGGAGTGCAGACATCCGAAGAATCAGGTAGGTGGGCCAGATAAAACAATGCTAAATCCACAATGTCCAATCATGTGAATTACCATGTGTCCACATAGTGCAACAGAAACACATGTCCAGGAGAACGTCCACACACATCGGCCTGATAGCGCACTCTAAAACTCACAATAAATACATAAATAATTAAAAACCCCTAAAACACCCACTACACGTGCAGCAGGCACACCCTAACTGCAGGCTGCCAAACAACTGCACCCTCACTCCACACACAAATGAAAGCACCTCCAAGGCCCCGACCCAAATCACCCTCAGGTACCACCCCAATGCATGTGATACAATGCCATTCCAATACCCACAGACCCATTAATAACCCTCGCCCTCTTTTACTCCACCACAGGGTCCGATCCAAACGACGAGCATCAGGACACCCCTACCAGCACACCTGCAAAGAGGGCCAAGACCAACGGCCAAAGACCCTCCACCTCAGCTGCAGGCATCAAGACACGGCAGCAGCACACATCAGGTGGCAGCACAGAGGAGGGAACATCAACAGGCACCCCAGCAGCCAGCATGCCCACACCACCACCACCACAGGTCCCCCCAACGGATGCCACAGAAGGCACTGCCTCTGGTGGCAGCAGCACCATAGGTGACACCCCATTGATGGCAGCATGCTCCGACACAGAAGACGGGGATGTCGAAGTCAGATCCATCCATGACCTGTCCCATTCCCCCTGTCTGTCCCATCCCGTACAACATGAGGATACCACGCAGGGGCACCCACAAGACGACGACTGGCCATCCCCCACAAGCCCTGTGGCAAGGCAACATGAGGTCAAAAGCCCCTCTGTGACACCCCCGCAAATGGCCATGGCCCAGCAGAGGCAACAGTCCCTCGACCAGTTAATCGTGCAACAGCAGCAACTGGCCACGCTCCTCAAGGACCATGCCGATGAATGTGGGCGCACTAAGGCAGACATAGAAACATCAACTGAGACACTCAGGGCAGAAATGGAGAGAAGTACAGAGACACTAAGGGCACAAATGGAGAGTAGCACCGAGAGCCTGAGAGTCCAAATGGAGAGTAGCACCGAGAGCCTGAGAGTCCAAATGGAGAGTAGCACCGAGAGCCTGAGAGTCCAAATGGAGAGAAGCACCGAGAGCCTGAGGGGGGAACTGCATGCGACGTCCAAAGACGTATGTGCCGAACTTGCCGCAGTGCGCCGTGTGCTCACTGAGCTCTCACAAACCCTTAGGGACATGCATGGACGTGAGCAGGCAGAGACATCATCCGTTGCAAGTTCCGTCCAGGGCAGCCCCCAACGTAGATCTGGGAGGAACCTGCGCTCCACAGGCAGGGGTGCCCCTGATACCCGCAGAGGGGGCTTGCAATAGCGACAGCCCACTGTCAATGAGCATCTTTGGACACTGGTGTTCGGGGGGGAGGTAGGAGGGTGGAGGGGGTGTGTTGGGCTCACTTGGCTGGCGGGTCGATAGGGTGTTCAACATGATATCACATATGCCATAAACAGTGCACGATCAACCAATGAGATGTGTGGACAATGATCTTTGTGTACTAGGCCATCATAGGCGTACTGTCCATATTGTGCATGTACCAGACACACACAGTGCCACGAGTCCTGTGTCCATGTATCAGCCACCAGGCGTGAGTGCTAGAAGCATGCATCAATGAGATGCTGACGAATGTCACGGGCCTCCGGTGCCTCGCAGACTCCTTGAGGTGCTGCCACATCCCCACCCTCATCATGACCATCATCAGGTGCTTGCAGTTCTGCGTCAGGGGGCATGGGCACATTTCTACGTACGCACATGTTGTGTAGCATGACACATGCCATGACCATCTTTGCAACCTTCTCATGGCGGTACAGGAGTGCCCCGCCAGACCTGCTGAGGCAGCGGAAACGAGTCTTCAGTAGGCCGAATGCCTGTTCAATGACTACACGGGTACGTGAGTGGGCATGGTTGTAGTCCTCCTCATGCTGGTCCCGTGGGTTCCGGACTGGTGTGAGGAGCCATCTCTTCAGTGGATACCCAGCATCACCTGTATGTGGACGATAAACGTATGATGTGGAATGCCATTGCTACGTACGCACACCCCCCCCCTTCCTGCCAGGTCATTGCCGCATCACATACCCCACATCATCATGCATGAAATGAGACTCACCGAGTAGCCAGGATCTGTTCCCTGCGTGTCGCTCCATGTAGCGTGGTATAGTAGAGTTCCTCAAGACCATAGAATCATGGGTTGATCCAGGGAATCTGGCACAACAATGTATAATGATCCTGTTGGAGTCACACACCATTTGTACATTCAGGGAATGAAATTGTTTTCGGTTGCGGTACTGGGCCTCCATGGCATGTGGGACGACCAATTCCACATGGGTGCAGTCGATGGCACCAATGCAACCCGGTATGCCGGCAAGTGCATGGAATCCCACTTTTGTGTTGGTAATTTCCTGCTCCGAGCGTGGTAGAGAGATGTAGTCGTCTGCGTGCTGCAGGAGGGCATCGAGCACTTGCAATAGTGTCCGTGAGAACAGTGGCTGAGAAATGCCATGCAACTGTCCGACTGTGTGCTGGTAGGTGCCTGTGGCCAGGAAGTGTAGTACAGACACCACCTTCAGTAGGGGTGGGATGGCGGTTGGGCTATCTATCATGCTGACAAGGTCAGCCTGTGTCATGTCCATAATGGCGGCTATGGTGTCCCGGTCCAAACGGTAGAGGGTGTGGATCTGCTCATCAGTGAGGTTGAACGGATGTGCTCGGAGGCGTGGGCTTGCGGGCTGCCTGCGTGGTGGTAGTGGCTGTGCTGGCGGCCCTTGCTGGCCCTGCCTTGGCCTCCTCCTCCTCCTGCGTCTCCTCCGTGCGGCAGGTTGTAGTTGGTGTTCGTCTTCTTCTTGGAGTTGGAGTACTTGCAGTGCTATCAGGTCCCCCAGGGCCAACATCGCGAGTCCTGCCGGTAGCATTTCGGAGTGGGTGTGGTTGTGGGAGGAGACTGGGTGTGCAATTTATGTGTTTGCAGGCTGTATGGCCTCCACCTGTGGTGATTCATTCCACCTGTGCAAGCTGCTCTCCCCTTTGGGCGAGCACGTCCCGCACACAACGCTGCAATTCGAGGAATGGCATCTTGCTATTGCAATCATGTATTTGTACCCGATGGCCGTGTAACATTTGTTGATTTGTACATTCGGCTATGGTCCCATTGTTTCACATACAATCGTTGCAGTCGCGAACAGACTTGTGATGGGTCAGTGGAACGTAGTACTCGAGTAACGGTGGGCCCTCATGCATCACTGTACCGAGTTGCAACGACGGGCGGGGCGTCCCATTAGTGGGTGAAGGCAGTTGCCATTTTCACACACAGCCGCACTAGATGGATTAATTTGTGATTTCAAACGGCCACAGATGCCTTTTCGACGTGATGTTGCAAATGAGGAATTCGAAGGGCGGCGCTTTCGGTTTTCAGCTAGCGGCGAGGAGATGCCCACAGGTCTGACTGCAAATATAACGTTCTATTGTTCAATGTCCTTGAGACAGGGGCCATGGCGAGGAAGCAATGATTGATATGAATAGTTTGGGATGCGCAATAGCGACGTGGGCGATGAGGCCGGACGTTCCCAAATACATGTTACTTCACAACACTGGAATTACGGGCTGGGGCACTGTGGATTTTGCAGGCTGCATAGCGCACAGACTCAATGGAAATTTCTAATGTTATGTGAGTAAATATTCAGGCGTTTTTATACCGGGATGAGGGAATGATGAATGGATGCATGGATAGGTGATTTGATACAGGGTTTGCCATGTACAGGGCTTCTTGGAATCTATCCGCCTCCCCTGCGCTATGTGATGCAGGGCTGCCATAGTGGGACCATCGTCTATATGGCCTTGTTGAGCCCTCCCTGTCTCGACGCGCCTTCAGACACTTGTGTCCATGCACGTTAACATTCCCATCTGATGGAATCTGTTTTGACAGACGCATGCACAGGTACACTCGTTTGTGATGGTGTTTACACCTCGATATACATGGTTATGAGTCGCAAGTGGTTTTGGGGTGGTGATGATCCTTTGGAGTGGGCTAGCATGCATATGGCTGTGGATTTAGTGTGATCATTGAAGTGAGTTGTTCGAATGTAGTTCTGATGGCCATTCTGTTCTTTTTCTTTTCTTTTGGTTGACAGGTATCTCCTCCCCTTTTGCCACTGCCATCTGTATGCCACTCCTGCAGATGGCTTTTACTCCCGACACCTGCTGCTTCGTGTTAATCAGTGGAGCAGCATTACGATCTTGTGGGACGATCGCCAATGGGCCACATGCCCTTACGCAGTACTAGTGGCTCGGAGCAACATTTCGGCCTTTCAGCTGGACTAGTGCCTCCCCATTGGGACGGCCCTGCGGTTCTGTGCGCTTCCATGTTGCCTTTTCGTACGTGAATGTGGCTCTGTGTACCATGATGGAACAGGGCGTCACACAAGTAGTAGCTGGTCATTCCTTGCGGATGCAGCCCACAATGGTGATATGTGTTTTGGAGTTCATGGACTTATGGCTGTATGGGCTTGGTGATTTTGTTGTGCATTAAATTTCTATTCTGATATGGGCCGTGTAGCGTTCTTCTTTGCGAGTGATGTGGCATATTCCTATTTGGGGAGCGATGTATTGTGAGGAGATCTGCATTGTGTTCCAGCTTCGGAGTTTAGTTGCGTGGTACTGTTCTGGGCGCGTTTGCCTACGGAGCCCAGTGAGGTCAGGGATGGGGGCTGCCAATATGACTGTTTGAATGTTGTCATGCTCAGGGGCGGGGGATTGGGTTTTGTGTAACAGATGCCGGTCAGCCAGGTGGACTGGTGGAATGTTGTGATTTTCGGAATATTGCTGGTCACAGGTGCCTGTGTTTGCGTGCGTTTCGGGGGGGGGGACTGTGGTCATGTCCATTGGAATGGCTTCTGTATTCGTGCCATCTGTGCCCTGCAGCTCCCATTGGCCCCTCTTGTGATTCTTTTGTTCGTTGGCATGCATGGGTGACTTGTACTTTTCACTGGTTGCATTGTGACTTCATTGCACCTACGGGGAGTTGTACTTTGTGGGCAGGGAGCGGTGTACAGGCACTCAGTGGGGCCGTTTACGGTTGATTCGCGATGCCGTACTTCTCACCATGGCGGAATGGTACTTTCCGCCATGCTTGATGGCGTTAGGTACATGTCCGCTAGGGTCGGAATTCGCGTACCCTTGCGCCATGGTGGTATTTACGGTTAGGCATGGCGCGCGCGTGTGTACTTGGTGCAGTTAGCGTTGGCGTTCACTACGGTGTCGCTAATGGCTTCGTACTTTGCGGTGACGGGTCATAGTCGCACCGAGCGCTATTCGATGGCGGTATTGCATTTCCGCCATCGTTTTCCCATTTCCGCCAGGGTCGTAATGAGGCCCGATGACTGTTACCATTGTGTTTTATGTACAGAAAAACATGTCTAGTGTTTGAGTAAAACATTGAACAATGCATAATTGTTTGAATCTGTATTAGTTATCTAAACTGGCTACGAACCCTAGTGAATGGGTAACTCAAAGATGGGCTGGTCGATGTGTCTGGGATTGTGAGAGAAATGTATAAATATGCATGTTTTGTAATGTCCAGCACTTTCTCATCTCATGGTGTCTGCTACCACACATTGGGAGGTGTTGAGAGACCAGACAGCTGTTCTGAGAAATAAAAGTGTACTTGTGCCATTGCACTCGTGCCTGGCGTATTTCTCTTAAGTGCTATTACGCCTCAATATTTCTTTCATCTTTCAGTATCCAGAGTCAATTGCAAGTGGAAGAGACATAGGTGTAAATGATGATGATCCGTGGATGCGTCGCCTGTAACAGCAGCATCCCAAATGACGGTCTGTGCATGCATGTCGCATGTATTGTCGCACAACACTTTTCATATTCCAGTCCTTGCATGTGGAGTCAACTACTCAGGAGGTGTGTTCAGTCTGTCATGGTATACATTGTTCACAACTCACAGCCAACACTTGTTACTTTCATGGTCAATGATTGACAGGGCATAATGCCTTGGTGGGTGGTTTGGGCCTGTGCATTGCTTCCATGCATGGTTCCTGATGAGAATATGGGTTACATGTGCAGTTTGTCTTTGTGGATTCCATAATGGAGTCATATACATGGTGACCTCAGTTCATGCCATGTGAAATTCCAGTTTCATGTCCAGTACTTGCAGTTTACAGAATGTCATTCCATGTATGGCATTGTACTTGACATACAAACACCCCAGGAGGGATATGTTGTAAAATCACTTGTGACAATTTCGAAAATACTATTTTGTGATGTGTATAAATGTATATGTTTGCAAGAACCAAATCCATTTTGTGTGTCTCCAAGAAACGTGTTTACTTATTTAAACTCTAATGAGAGGCACACATTGAAACTGAATATTTGTATAGTGTAGAAACCCCAGGAGTTCCATTGGTGTGTGTGGGCCCTACACATAGTTGTTCTCCATCCCCTCAGCTTGCACCAAGGGTGTCTGGGGGTGGGCAGGCTATTCAGAATTTCAGAGTGGCTGTGAAGAAGCACTGGATCCACACAACACACGTGAAGAGGATTCCTTTTCCTGTGCCCTATCACAAAGGGGAGCAGAAGTGAATTGGCGATGCCAATGCTCACAACGAGCCTGCTTTGATCGACACCGAGTGTGCCACGAAAGTCCTTCCTGAGCGCCTGGGGCCTGTAGAGATTGCTGCTTCTTCATTTTCTTCTTCACCATCAATCGATCTTGTTTCTGCTTCTTCATCTTCCTCAGGAATCAATGACACTTTGTTCACCAATCATACCTTACCTGGAGTTGTAAGGTACGATCTGCGACCACGGAACCAGATTTAGATTTAGATTTTGTTGACATTACATTAATGTAAATAGGATAGGAAAGTACAACTAGGTTGTGCCCACAAGAAACCCACAAGAAACCACTGTTGAGCCAGTCTCTCATAATACCTCTGCTGCGTACAATAAAAGGCAGGGACCGGCAAAGTTACCTTCAGTCAACATAGGCCATGTGGTCAGGTGCCACCCGCGGATGAACTAAAAAAGCCTAACAGTTAGGCTTCTTAACGGACGCTGAGAAAGTATGCTTATTTTAAAGGCCACTCGTAATAAAAAGGATCTTGATCGTTTTGTTGATAATGAATCCTTTCATCGAGAGTCATGGTCCCTTATAACCAAATGGACCCTGGTCACAATAACAGCTTGTATTAAAATCACATTGACATTTGGGTTTTGGTATTTGGAAAATGCACATCCGCTTGATCTATTATTGCCAACTGTAAGTATCTCCACTGTGTTTCCAACTTATGTGCATTTGTACACTCTACATCCTCGAGATCTCCAACATAGAGGGGGTTATTATAACAACACTCTCTTAAATGATACATGGTCTTTGAATGATGCAAATGTTTGAGTAATCCTCTTGACTTCGGCCAAAAGAGGGGTTTGTTAAAGTATATTTCACATAATACTGCTTGATATTGAACATTGGCCTAAGCTCATTCACATCGTACTGTAAATCGCATTTGAATGAACCTGAAAACAGACTGACTGCAGCCATTTTAGAATCATCCACCATTTTGATTAGCTACTGTTTCTGCCTCATGTTAAACTTTGTATTTTTGGCTCCAGCAGAGCAGAATGAACTTTGTACTGTGTCAACGTAGATAAACACGTTGAAGCTGCTAAGGTGGAATTGTTTGTCCTGCACTAAGAAACCTTGGAGCTAAACAAGAGCTGTATTTAAACAGTAATCTAGAGACCATCTGTATCAATAGTGTCTTCTCCGTTCAAACAACAAAACAGAATGTTGAATGTGCTTTTGCAGAAATCTGTGTTTTCGCTCTTTGAAACTAAGCTGACTTTAAACTTAAGAACAAACGGTAGACAGATATGAGTAAATGAAACAAGGACTGTTACCATTGTGTTTTATGTACAGAAAAACATGTCTAGTGTTTGAGTAAAACATTGAACAATGCATAATTGTTTGAATCTGTAATAGTTATCTAAACTGGCTACGAACCCTAGTGAATGGGTAACTCAAAGATGGGCTGGTCGATGTGTCTGGGATTGTGAGAGAAATGTATAAATATGCATGGTTTGTAATGTCCAGCACTTTCTCATCTCATGGTGTCTGCTACCACACATTGGGAGGTGTTGAGAGACCAGACAGCTGTTCTGAGAAACAAAAGTGTACTTGTGCCATTGCACTCGTGCCTGGCGTATTTCTCTTAAGTGCTATTACGCCTCAATATTTCTTTCATCTTTCAGTATCCAGAGTCAACTGCAAGTGGAAGAGACATAGGTGTAAATGATGATGATCCATGGATGCGTCGCCTGTAACAGCAGCATCCCAAATGACGGTCTGTGCATGCATGTCGCATGTATTGTCGCACAACACTTTTCATATTCCAGTCCTTGCATGTGGAGTCAACTACTCAGGAGGTGTGTTCAATCTGTCATGGTATACATTGTTCACAACTCACAGCCAACACTTGTTACTTTCATGGTCAATGATTGACAGGGCATAATGCCTTGGTGGGTGGTTTGGGCCTTTGCATTGCTTCCATGCATGGTTCCTGATGAGAATATGGGTTACATGTGCAGTTTGTCTTTGTGGATTCCATAATGGAGTCATATACATGGTGACCTCAGTTCATGCCATGTGAAATGCCAGTTTCATGTCCAGTACTTGCAGTTTACAGAATGTCATTCCATGTATGGCATTGTACTTGACATACAAACACCCCAGGAGGGATATGTTGTAAAATCACTTGTGACAATTTCGAAAATACTATTTTGTGATGTGTATAAATGTATATGTTTGCAAGAACCAAATCCATTTTGTGTGTCTCCAAGAAATGTGTTTACTTATTTAAACTCTAATGAGAGGCACACATTGAAACTGAATATTTGTATAGTGTAGAAACCCCAGGAGTTCCATTGGTGTGTGTGGGCCCTACACATAGTTGTTCTCCATCCCCTCAGCTTGCACCAAGGGTGTCTGGGGGTGGGCAGGCTATTCAGAATTTCAGAGTGTCGTTGGCGCAACTAATATCCTTGTGTATTGTTGTACTGTGTGGTTTTACTTTGAATGAATGATAAACTTGGTCATTGGTCATGTTGTCAACTGTCATCTTCACTCTTTTTCCCTGGCTATTGGGGCACCCCATGGACATACTTTGGACACCCCTGGGGGGGCCCTCCCCGTTTGCGGCCCCTGGATGTTGTGGGATGTGTGAGGTTGCATTCTTGTACATGTAGTTCAGTGAGGATGAATGACCTGTTGATGGCATGGCATAATGCCTTGGTTGGTGGTTTGGGCCTGTGCATTGCTTCCATGTATGGTTCCTGATGAGAATATGGGTTACATGTGCAGTTTGTCTTTGTGGATTCCAAAATGGAGTCATATACATGGTGACCTCAGTTCATGCCATGTGAAATGCCAGTTTCATGTCCAGTACTTGCAGTTTACAGAATGTCATTCCATGTATGGCATTGTACTTGACATACAAACACCCCAGGAGGGATATGTTGTAAAATCACTTGTGACAATTTCGAAAATACTATTTTGTGATGTGTATAAATGTATATGTTTGCAAGAACCAAATCCATTTTGTGTGTCTCCAAGAAATGTGTTTACTTATTTAAACTCTAATGAGAGGCACACATTGAAACTGAATATTTGTATAGTGTAGAAACCCCAGGAGTTCCATTGGTGTGTGTGGGCACTACACATAGTTGTTCTCCATCCCCTCAGCTTGCACCAAGGGTGTCTGGGGGTGGGCAGGCTATTCAGAATTTCAGAGTGTCGTTGGCGCAACTAATATCCTTGTGTATTGTTGTACTGTGTGGTTTTACTTTGAATGAATGATAAACTTGGTCATTGGTCATGTTGTCAGCTGTCATCTTCACTCTTTTTCCCTGGCTATTGGGGCACCCCATGGACATACTTTGGACACCCCTGGGGGGGCCTTCCCGTTTGCGGCCCCTGGATGTTGTGGGATGTGTGAGGTTGCATTCTTGTACATGTAGTTCAGTGAGGATGAATGACCTGTTGATGGCATGGCCATATACTGCTGCATCCTGCATCATGTCCTACTCCTGTGGGATGCAGCCTGTCATGTGTAGGGTGTGTGGGTGAGTCCTGCATGTACATGGCCTTGTCAGGGCATGCAATCTCTATGAGTGGGGTACCCACCATTGCATGTCACTTGTACAGCAAGAAAAATGTGATGAAACATGTACTCACCCAATAACCAGGTCCGTTGGCCTCCAGGTATGCCAGCAATGTGATGTTCCACATGACCAGGGCATCATGGGTTGTTTCTTCGAAGCAGGCACAGCAGTGGGTGATGGTGAGGTCTGCATCACAGGTAACCTAAACGTTAAGCTAATGGAACTGCTTCCGGTTCCTGTAGACCTCCTCTGATGCCTGGTGTGCCACCAACTCTATATTGGTGCAGTCCAGGGCTGCTTCCACACTGGCATGTGTGTAATGGTGTAAAATTGTGCCTTCGTGGCATGCACCTGTGCCACGGTGGTGGGAAGTGAAATGTGCAATCACACCTCCAGCATCTGACACAACACTTTACAGACAGGTGGCTGCGAAATGCCTTACAGTTGGTTCACAGCGTGCTGGAACATGCCAGTGGCAAGAAGTGCAGGACCAACACCAGCTTTACCAGTGGTGGTATGGCTGTTCTGATGCTGATCCTGCTCCCTATGTCATCCTGGATCTGGTTCAGCAGATCTATAATAGTTTCCCTTTTGAGGTGGTACAGGGTGAGGATCTTGCTGTCAGTGAGGGTCCATGGTGTGACCCTTACCCAGGGTATGTGTGCATGCCTTCCATGGCATCTCCTCCTCGCCTTCATCTTCCTCCTCTCCTCTGTCTCATTTTCCCTGTGGTGATTCTCCAGCCCCTGCAGCTCTATGTTGGTCTGGAGCAGCTGCATGTCAATGCTAACAGAGACCAGTCGCAGCATGGTGGTGTAGTCTGTTTGGGAAGGTGTGGCCCTTTTGTACTCTTCCTACATACATTGGGTGCACTGGGTGCATTGGGTTCACCCGTGGCCTCTTTTCCATCACCTGTATTCCTTTAGCAGCTGCTTTCAGGTTTAGTTATCTCTGCCTTGATTTTGTCGGTATTAATGGCAGAAACCGACAGTGTTACTGCCATTTCTCAGCTCGTAATCAGACGGTAATATTGTTGTGCTGGTAATAGTGGCGTTGATTGGATATTCCATTGCCGGTATTACCGGCACCAGTATTTCTGGAGCTGAAAATATAAATCGCCAGAAATACCAGCAATGTAATTGCCCCCAACTCGTACTTCGCTGGAACGGTAAAAGTGCTGGTAACTGGATTTACCGCCACTTTTACCATATAGCAGCAAACTCGTAATGAGCCAGCGCCATATTTTCTACTTACCAAGTTATTGTGATTGGATGGTTCCAGGGATTTACCAGCCTCCAAATCCCTCATTTACTCATGCACCTCGTGCTGCAGACGTATCCAGTTGCCGCATTCCATCCCTTTCCATTTGTCCTTTGTCTCCCCTCCGCTACTGCTGCTGCCATTTTCTAGCCAATTATGCGTCTTCTTCATTCTCCTTAATGATTTTCCATGACACAGTCTCCTCAATCCACGCCTCTGCGTCACTCGACATCCAACTTCCTGATGTCTAACTAATAATATGGCCACCAGACGCCATCTGCCTTCCAAACGAACTGAGCGGTCCAGTGTTTTCCCTAATTCACAGCACAGGCATTTTACAGACGTGTTGGTCAGCATCAACATTACCTTTAGTTCGCTGCAGCCAACCCCTGTCACCGACCCTATTATTGTCCTGGGAAATAAGCCTGGCAACTAAGCATTTCTTTTACATATATTCTTGGAATGATAGATCGTATAACTGTTTGAAAACTAAATACACTATTTAGATATATTTGCCGGGAACCACATATTTTGAATGAGATATTACACATGTAAAAAGAAACAATGCAAATTATGATTTTTTTTCTTTGCAGCAAGACGTATAGGATGCTGATAAATGTAACTGTTCTTGCCCCAATGCACTGCTGCACCGCTCGTGGCATGTTGGCTTATACATTTAAAGGAGAATTACCTTACTTGTTTTTTTCAAAATAGACATTTCAGTGGTGCAGGCTGACTTTTCTTTAAGCGGGGTACTAGTTCTCTTTTGGGTGTTTCCTTGCGTTTCACATGCGCACCTTCAACAACATGTAACCAACAGAAAGTGGCTTTCGGCATGTATTGTTGTTAATAGAAACTGTAACAGAATGAACAGGCACTTTTCAGCACCACATGCTTTGATTTAGCCAGTCTCCATTTCTATTGTTTCTACAACATTCAGGGAAAGGCTTGGTCATTAACAACAAAAATGTCCCTCATGGAATGTGAGTGTTTTTTTTATTTGTATTTACAACATTTCTTAGTGTGGTCCTATCCTTGAAGTGACTGATGCTGTCATAGCAAATAGCAATGAGCATATCTGCGTATGATGTAAACAGTATTGTAGATGATTCTCATACATTACTGTTCATGCCAGGTTTGCAGAAAACATGAATTTACGTATTTGAATGTGTAAATCGCATTTGCCAAAATGCTGTACCTACAATTTAACAAACAATTACAAATGACGAGTGAACTGAAATGGCATACAAAGGGTTGGTGAATAAGAGCGCCAAGAGGAAAGTAAATTAGTCTTAAAAAGTTAATGGGAAGTGGTGTACATAGTGCAGAGAAGGGGCATTCCGGAGCTTAGGATTTAGCAGAGAAAAATACAAAAAACATGATTGATCATGTGGGCTTGAGAAACAGTTAATACATGAGAACATGACTTCATGTGTGACACAATTTATCTTCCCAGAAAATTTGCTATTGCACACGTTCCACACGATGCCAACTCAACCACGAGCCAGGCGGCCTTAAAACTACAAACTTCTGGGAACATGGAAAATAGCCCTGAAAAACATGTTACTAAAGGAATCCGTGCAGGAACAGAGAGAATCTTGGTTTTAGAAAAACATAGTTGAATGTACCTTTTGTAACAGAAATGAGGGCGGAAGCAACATCCTAAATGTCATGTGTCACATACACATGAAGAAATCTGCAACAGTTAAAACAGCCTAGCATAACTACCAAGTGCCCTGCACATAATTTGTGCCATTCTCCACCAGTCTTCCATTTGCACGCGGGGGCTTGCAGGCCTGAACTTCTAATATACAGATGAAACTACAAGTAATAACACACAAAGTCAAAGTTGAGACTTGATCCAACCACTAGGCAGCTATGGTCTGGAGCCGAATGAGACATTTTAAATGACAATCTTTGAAGGCCCTCCATTCTCCTTTATAACTGAAGCAAACAACATATAGATGTCAACTATTGTTCTGAATGTAAATTGCAGAGCTTGAGTGATTAGGGAAGTTAAAGATTGCACTGGTGTATTCTCTTTATTAATGGAAGGAAAGTAGAGTGGTAAAGCAATTAGTGCCCCAGTAAACAGCACTCAGAATGTCCTCAATGGCAATTATCTATACTAGAAATCGGTGGTATTGCTTGCATCCAATATGTGTGCCTGTTTGCAGACCACATGCTAGTCTTCCCCAATCAATTATGGCATTGCCATTATTAACATTGAGGTGCAATGTCCTATTAAGAACCCTGCCCTTTTCACCACCAGATCTGTACAAACACTAATCAGTGCCAATAGCACTCTCATATATGGTGAGTGGCAATAGTAAGTAGACACATTGCCCTTTGACTACTATTTTGTTAGACAATGAAAGCAAGTGTCTGCTAAGTAGTTTTGCATGTTCACCCTGTAACTGATTAAACAAGAGTGTGGGAGCCCAGTTACCGAGAACAAACAAGGATCAAATACCTTGTTTGGAATGTTTTACACTCAGGAGGGTCAGCAACCACGTTTGAACACACTGCACACTTCACAAAGGAGAAATATCTAGTTGTATATAAGTATGGTCCCACCCACAAGAGCAATCCAGCACCGAATTGCTAGGCAATTTTCCATTGAACAAGAGTACCATGAACGACCCCAGGCATATGTTTCAGGTTTGTTGGGCATCCTTAGTGAGGTGAAGCTGAGCCTCTCTAAGGCACTTTGAGCAAGAGGTCCACGTCTGGATTACCCTTAGTAAAATAGGATGAAACCAAAGTTTTACAAATTACACAAGAGCCTGTCTACTGAAAACAAACATGGGCCAAATGCCCTGCTCTATTGAATGTCTTATAATCAGGAGGGTCTACAGACACACCTTAGCTCACTGCCCCATTGAGAAAGGCAAAATAGCAATTTGCATATCAGTCTGGTCACACCCACAATGACAATCCAGAACCGTAATGCTAGGCAATTTTTCTCTGAACAAAAGTATTATCAGCAACCCCAGACACATGTTTTGGCCTTGTTGGAACTCCTCTGTGAGGTGAAACTGAGCATCTCTAATGCACCGTAAACAAGGAGTCCACGCCTGGATTACAATTGGTAACTTAGGGCGAAACCTTAAACAGGAATGTAGGAGCCCTTCTACTGATAATGAATATCGGTCAAAGACCCTGTTTTAGCTCACCTCACTCTTCACAAGGGATAAATATTAATTTGCATATCATTCTGGGCTGTTGAGCATCAAAATGCTAGGCAATTGTCCTCTGAACAAGAGTAACATCAGGAACCCCAGACTAATGCTTCGGCCTTGTCAGTGACATGATGTCAAGCCTCTTTAAGGCACAGAGAGCAAGGGGTACATGAGACACTTGTGTATAGGTGCGTTATGAATGCCATATCATATCACCCTTGGAAACTTAAGGTGAATCTCCAAGTTGTACAAATTATACAACGGTATGGTAGCCCCTCGTCTAAGAATTAACATGGGTAAAATACCCTGTTCTACGGAATTTCGTCCACTCAGAAGGGTCTACAACCACGTGTTAGCTCACTGCACTTTTCACAAAGAAGACATATTCATTTGCATATCAGCCTGGTCGCACCAAGAAGGTCAGTGCAGCACTGAAATGCCAGGCAATTCTCCTCTGATCAAGAGAACCATTAACCTCAGGCATGTTTATCAGCATTGATGAACCTCCACTGAGAGGTGAAACTGAGAATCTCTATGACACAGTGATGTCTGGATTACCCTTGGTATCTTAGGGTGAAACCTTACGTTCTCCAAATTAAACACGAGTATGGGAGATCCTCTACTGAGAATGACCATAGGTCAAATATCCTGTTCTGTGGAATGTCTTTCACATAGGAGGGTCTACCACCATGTTTTACCTCACTCCATCTTTCACAAGTAATACATATCTATCTGGATATCAGTCTTGTCCCACCAACAAGGGCAGTCCTGCACCAAAATGCCAGGCAATTTTATTCTGAACTAGAGTACCATCAGCAACCCCAGACATGTGAGGTGAAGCTGAGTCTCTCTGAGGCACAGTGAGCAAGGGGTCTAAATCTGGATTACCCTTGGTAACTTAGTTTGAAACCCCATATTCTACAAACTAAACAAGAGTGTGGGAGCCCCTCTACCCAGAACCAACATTGGGCAAATACCCTGTTGGATGGAATTTCTTCCACTCAGGAGGGTCTACAACCACATTTTAGATCATTGCACACTTCACAAGGGATAGATATCCATTTGCGTCTCTGTCTGCTCCCACCCACAACTGCAGTCCAGAACTGAAATACTAGGCAATCCTCCTCTGAACAAGAGTACCATCAGCAATCCAGAACATGTGTTTTGGCCTTATTATGCTTCCTCAGCGAGGTGAAGGTGAGCCTCTTAAAGGCACAGTGGGCAAGGAGTCCACGTCTGGATTACCCTTGCCAACATTGGGTGGAACCCCAAGTTTTACAAACTAAACAGTAGTGTTGGAGCCCCTCAACTGAGAACGAACATGGGTCAAATACCATTTTCCATGGAATGTCTTCCACTCAGGAGGATATACATTTTTAGTTCAAAGTACACTTCACAAAGAAGAAATACCCTTTTGCATATCGGTCTGGTCGTACCCACAAGGGCAGTCCAGAACTGAAATGCTAAGCAATTCTCCAAGAGCAAAATCAACAATACATAACACATGTTTTGGCCTTGTTGGGCCTCCTCAGTAAGGTGAAGCTCAGCCTTTCTAAGACCGTGTGAACAAGGGGCCCACATCTGGTAATTTATGGGGTGAAACCCCAAGTTTTACAAATGAAACAAGAGTGTGGAAGCCTTTCTACTGAGATTGAGCATGGATCAAATGCACTGTTCAATGGATTTCATCTACTCAGGAAGGTGTACAATCATGTTCTAGCACACTGCACCTTTCACAAATGATATACATGCATTTGTATATCGTCTGGTCCACCCACAAGGGCAGTCCAGCACAGAAATGCTAGGCGATTCTCCTCTGAACAAGAGTATCATTAGAAACCCCAGACACGTGTTTCAAACTTGTTAGGGTGCCTCAGTGATGTGAAGCTGATCCTCTCTAAGGCACAGTGAGCAAGGGGTCAACGACTGGATGATCCTTGGTAACTATGGGTGAAATCCAAAGTTTTACAAATTAAACAAGAGTGTGAGAGCCCCACTTCTGAGAATGAACATTGATAAAATAACCTGTTCTTTGGAATTTATTCCACTCAAGAGCATCTACAACCACATTTTAGATCACTGCATACTTAACAAAGGATATATATCCATTTGCATATCAGTCTGGTCCCACCCACAAGGCACAGTCCAGCACCAAAATTAGGGCAATTCTTCTCTGAACAAGTGTACCATCAGTAACCACAGACATGTGTTGCAGCCTTGTTGGGGCTCCTCAGTGAGATGAAGCTGAGGCCCTCTATGGCACAGTGAGCAAGGGGTCCATGTCTGGATTACTCTTCGTAATTTAAGGTGAAACCCCAAGTTATACAAATTAAACACGAGAGTGGGATACCCTCTATTGAGAACGACCAAGGGTCAAACATCCTGTTCTATGCAAAGTATTTCACTCTGGAAGCAAGTCTCTGTCCTTGAGGGTGAGTGGCACTGGCACACATTAACACAGACAAAGTGTGTGGTTAAGCGGGTTTCTGTCACTGATGAGCGGGATCCTGACTCTATTGGTTAGAGAAAATACTACCATGTATTAATTGGTCCCATGGCACTGATGCCAATACATTGGATTAGGGCAGTACCAACAAATATAATGGGACTATCTTTACAGTAGCTGGTCAATGGGAATATGGGAATATCATGAAAGTACATGGCATATTTAATGGTTCATGGATCTGGCATATTATACGAAAAATCATGAATGGGCTACCCCCTCAACAAGCTAATAATGGATTATAAACAATGGACGTATCCTATAAATCAAGAAAGTATATGTATTCAAAAGGGTAGGAACACAAGCCTGCACTGGTCAACCAAACTGACACTAGCCCAGAATCATAAATGTATACAAGAATAAATACAGGTGACCATGTGATATGATATGATATGATATGGCATTTGTAACGCGCCTATACACAAGTGTTTCAAGGCACGACGAGGCAGGGAGGGGGGAACAAGGGGAAGACAGACAACAATCCTACTAGGCCAGGTGTCATTCAGACCGCGCAAGTGCAGGGGTAGGGGGAAGGGAAAAGTGCAAGGGGAAGAGGAGGGGGGAAGTGCAGTACAAGTAAGTAGAATCAAGTAATAAATAGGGCCAGCTGGTGGCAAGTGCAAGGTAAGTGCAGACAAGTGCTGGGAAAGAGGGGGCTGTAGGGATACAGAGACAGTCCCTCAGTGCAGGGGTTGCCAGGGAGGCAGTGCAAGAGGAGAGTGGCTGGGCCCAGGACCGAGGTCGGTGAGAGTGGCCCAGTTGCAGATTCGGAGCAGATTCAGTTGAGAATTTAGCTGGGGAGAGGGAGAGAGAAAGCAGAAGCAAAGAGGAAGGTTTTGAGGTGCTTCCGGAACCGGAGATGGTTCTCCTCAAGTTTCAGGGAGGCAGGAAGGCTGTTCCAGAGGGAGGCCCATGCCACGGCGAGAGATCTACCCCCAGCTCGTTGCTTCGAGAAGCGGCTGACCCTGAGGGAGTTGGAGATGGATGAGCGAAGGGCTCGGGAAGGAAGATATTTAGGAAGAGAGAGTTGAAGGTATTTAGGCCCCAGGCCCCAGAAGGCCTTGTGGACAATGCAGAGGGTTTTGAACTTAATCCTCGCAGCTACTGGGAGCAGTGTAGAGATTTCAGTCCTGGAGAGATATGGTCCCTGGGCTTGAGGCCAAGGACAAGTCTCGCAGTTCTGTTCTGGATGAGTTGCAGGGGGCGGAGAGAGGAGGCAGGCAGATTAAGATAGAGGCTGTTACAGTAGTCCAGCTTCGAGATAACCAGGGCTCGGGAGACAGTGAGCTTCTGGGGGAAGGAGAGGAAGGGAAGAATACCTCTGAGGAGGTGCAGCTAGTAGTGTGACTTCTTAGAGACGTCAGATATATGAGGAGAGAAGGAGAGTGTGGAGTCGAAGATGACCCAGAGGTTTTTTGCCTTGCAGGTAGGAGCAGGAGGAGGGCCAAGTGAGGCTGGCCAGAGAGCTACAGGGAAGGAGGGAGTGGGTGTGCCCATGAGTAGAATCTCAGTCTTACTAGCATTAAGGCAGAGGTCATTGGTGGCACACCATTCCTGGATGGCAGACAGACAGTCAGAGATGAGGGAAGGAGAGGAGGAGGCCGAGGGTAGCCTGAAAATGAGCTGGGTGTCATCCGCATAGCACTGAAAGTAGGAGAAGAGAGCGGCGATGCGGTGGACAAGGAGTGCCAGATACTGGTTGAACAGCCAGGGAGAGAGATTAGATCCCTGGGGAACACCAAAGGTGGAGAAAAAGATGTCAGAGAGGAAGGACCCAAGTTGGACCTGGGAGGGTCGATTGGAAAGGAAAGAGGTCAGCCACGCCAGAGCCTGACCAGTGATACCCAGGTTATCACGGAGATGGTTGAGTAGGATGGCATGGTTGACAGTGTCAAAGGCAGAAGAGAGATCGAGCAGAATGAGAACACACGAAGTGTTGGAGTCGAGGTTCAAGAGCAGGTCCTCACGGATGTTCAGGAGAGCAGTTTCCGTGCTTCTGGCCACTCTGAAGCTAGATTGATGGTCATGGAGACTATCAACAGTTTCAGCATGGAGGTTAAGCTGGGCGATGGCCAGTTTTTCCAGGAGCTTGCCCAGGAAGGGAGTGATGGAGATTGGGCGATAGTTAGCCGGGCAGGAGGGGTCAGAAGAGGGTTTCTTAAGAAGAGGGTGCACAAGGGAGTGATTGAGGGGGGATGGGAAGACTCCAGAGGCGAAGGAGTGGTTGCAAAAGTCAGCCAGGGCAGGAGCCAGGGAGTCAATGTGGTCCTTGATAGTTTGGGAGGAACAGGGGTGAACCTGTTTAGACGAGACTTTCATAGATCGGACTTGTCTGGAAACCTTGTCAGCAGAAAAAAGTGGAAAGGCAGAGAAGGAGGGAGGAGGGGTGGCTGCAGAAGTGCCAGAGGAAGAGCTGGGAAGAGAGGGAAGGAGGTGATAGGAGGAGAGTGAGGACAGGATGTCCTGAGTTTTTGAGATGAAGTGAGAGGCCAGTGCAGTGCAGAGGGCCTGGGAGGGGACAGGAGAGGTAGTGACTGCAGCAGGGTTGGCAAGCTCCTTGCAGATTTGAAAGAGTTCAGCCGAGTTGTTGGATGCCGCAGAAATGCGGGCTTGGATAAGGGCTCTCTTTTTGGTGACAACGGAGAGACGGTATTGCCTTTGGAGCAGGCGGCGGGCCAGTTTATCAGAGGATGAACATGAAGCACGCCATTTCCTCTCAGCCAACCTGCACTTGCGTTTTAGGGTGACGAGATCCGAGTCATACCAGGAGTTACATTTGGCTTTGGGCTTCAGGCGGATTCTCATAATAATGACAGGGGCAAGGATATCAAGAGTATCAGATATAGCAGAGTGGAGCATGGAGAGGGCTATGTCATGGTGGGAGTCAGCCGAAGAGGGAGGGGGGGCAAGAAGGTGGCAGCGGAAGCCTCAACTAACACGCGCTTCATGGGTCGGATGACCGAGAAAGTGGGTGGCAATGATGAGGGTGGCTTTGCCTGTGGGGTAGGGAGGGTGAGGTGGGAGGTTAGGAGAAAGTGATCACTCCAGGAGAGAGGAGTGGAGAGAGGGACAAAGAGGGGAAGGTCAGAAGAGATCAGAGCATCAAGAGTGTGCCCTGCAGAATGAGTAGGACCAGACGGGAGAATAGAGAGTGAGAGAGAGTCGCAGAGGTCACAAAAGAGTCCATTGGGGGGACAGGAGGCATCAAGGTGGATGTTGAAGTCACCAAGAAAGAGGAGTTGAGTGGTTGAGGACAGGAGTGAGGAGGAGAGGTCAGCCCATTCAGAGAGGAAGGAGGAAATTTGACCAGGTGGCCGATAGATAGTAGCCACGGTAAGGGAATGGCTAGGAGAGAGAGAGAGTCGGCAGACAAGACATTCAAAAGAGGAGTAGGTCTGCGTAGGAGTGACAGTGGCAGGAATCCACTCAGGGAAGATAAGGGCAACACCCCCACCTGCACAGTTGAGCCTGGGCACGGAGAAGATCTTGTAACCGTCAGGTAGGAGTGTGTCAAAGCTGGTGACAGAGCTGGCTGTGAACCATTCTCAGTGAGACCGAGGACGTCAAGGTCCAGTTCCTCAAGAAGGCGACAGATATCAGAGGAATGCTTGATGGCGGAGCGAGAGTTAAGAGTGACAATGTGGAGAAGGTTGCCAGCCTTGAAGGACTACCGGGGAGGGGTACAGATCAGAGGTACGCCCTGCGGAAGTGTAGAAGAAGGAGGTGAAGAAGGAGCACGAGAGGGGGCAGGGAGGGAGGGTAGAGGCAAGGTAGCCGAGGACAGAGGAGGGGGGCAGCGTGAGAGGAAAGGAAGTTGATGAGGCGAGGGAAGCGTCTATCAAAGAGGTGAAGGTTGGCCTGAGGACCTTGGACCAAGACGGTCCCATTAGTGTAGACATTAATGATGGCATTAGAGGAGCGGAAGGGGGCCAAGAGGACATTCCAACGGGTGCCACCATTAATGGGAGCAGAGGAAAAAGGAGAGAGCACAGAGACCATATGAAGGGTCCATAGGTCAGGTGAAGGCACGAAAAAGAGGATGTCAGTGAGAGTTTCCTTAGAGCAGGCACTAGTGTAGGTGTCAGCGATAGGGAGGCCTGGGTTGGAGACAAGGATGTCCTTTTTAAACTTTTTCCTACCAGATTTAGTGAGGAGAGCAGGAAAGTCAATGGAGAAGCAGTTAGAGAAGATAGGCGAGATAGAGAGCACCATGGAGTCGGAGGGAGTGTGGGGGGGGGCAGATGATGCGAGAGCCCGCAGACAGGAATAGAGCGGCAAGCACAGGTTTACCACAATTCAGAACAACAACAGTAATGCGTATTAGGTACACAGTAGAGAGCCCACCCATGTGAGTTATATCCTACATGTTATCAATCAGTTGTATGCATAATAGAAACAGTGTTAAGAAATTAGAAACAAGACATGTCTGTTTAATTGTTTGCTGTCTTTTCTCTTTAATTTATTACTGTCAACACGTTTTTCGACCTATAATGCTAGATCCCAGGTCTTCATCAGGGCTACAATCATAAACATTAGATACAAATGATATCCTTAGCCCAACAGGTAGAGTTTTTGTACACATTATACATTACCACCATAATAGTAACAGAAATCCATATGTCCAGGTACAACCATAATGATTAGAAAGCAGGGAACTAACACGATTTGCAGTGTTGTTTTTAAAGCAGAGGGAGAAAAGCAAATATGAAGTCTCTCATTAGTGCCCAATGAACAATGCTAACCACTGATATCAGAGGGTGTTAACATTGCCATTTGTAATGTTTGAATGTCCAAAAGGCAAACCAACAGAGTCCCACCACCAAATCCATTTGTCCACCACCAGAACAGTGCCCAATCATGGAATGAATTAATGATCAAACAGTTCAATAAATATGTGCATTACTGTTGCTTCAAACTATCAGGCATATAATAGCGCCAGTTGTAAGGCATCAATGCCCTCTTAATTCATGGACACCAAGAGTCTTTTTGTGGCTTAGAAATTAAAAAGATAGTCAGGTACCTACCCCATATTAGGTTCAAAGAACTTTTAAAGAGACGAGTCATTAATTTATTAGTCTTGTACCAATCTCACATGTCCATAAAGTTTATGTGGAGTTTTTTTTCTACTGCAAAGAATTTGCCAAGGCACATCTAATTGTTTCACTATATCTGTTCACAAGAATAAAATACACACACGCTAGTTTCTTCAACTCCCTGCCAGTGTTGGCAGCCCACCACACCAAGTTCACATGTGGGACTCAAGTCTTTACCTTGTGTTACACACTCAATTAAATTCCAGCCAAAAACTTCCACAATAGCACAATAGATGACATTACTGCTACTCACATCAAGGACGTAAGGCTACACGACTACCAGACCACTACACATGTCAGGAGACCTTTTACCTGCCATTGGGGGAATACTCTTCAATCATAACTTTAAAGAGAGATAACTTTCTTTCCGGTAAATCATGACCTAAAGAATGGAGGGCCAATAAAGCACATCAGCATGTGCCACAACCCTACAAACCTCAAAGGAATTCCTCAAAATGTATAAAGAAAATATACTTACACTTCTAGGGAGTCTTTAAACACTCTCTTTCTCCAAATAGAGCCCTTGGGACGATTCATGGCACAAATGGCCACCACCTTATTTATTCACCACATTCGTGATATCATCGCGCTATAACGTTTTCAAACCAAACTTCAAAACAAACCACAAACTCACTGAGCAAAGAAGTTGCCTCTTCTGATAATAATGCATGTCACCACACAAGTGAATCTTGTTTGTTCAAAATGAAACATCACTAAGTGAAAATGTTCCATAAACAGAAAACCACAAAACATTATCGTTCTCTATATTTTCGACACATCCCCATAATACAAAGCACTTTCATCAATACAATTATATTCTTAGTTATTGCTCAAAGTACAAAATTAGCTTGACAATCTTTCCTGCACCTCAAAGTGGTGACAAAAAAGGTATGAACTGTATATGGAACAAAGGATTGAGCCAAGTGAATGAAGGTAATCGTTTTCCCACACTTTATCCACTGACCACCATCCAACTGCAATTGCATTAACAGACTTAAGCTATACTATAACAGATACTAGCGGAGGTATTACTTGTAACTACCCAATCTACTAATTTGGATGCACTGGAGAACAATTCTTAAGTTCAGGATATTCAAACACAAAGGATGTTTCCCTTCCTAAGCAATTATGTCCCAAATCTACACAGAGTGGTTGTAGTCCGTGTGCCTTGCCAAAGTATTCTCAACCTATCACTTACATACCCGGGCACTGTCTTGATGATGGACACATGGGCATCCAAAATTCTCACAGCCAAAGCTTTTGACCGCCCTAATGTCACCCTGTTCCAGTTGAATATAATAGCTCTTACATATCACATTCAGGATTCAAATCCTCTAGATGTACATTGCCCCATTATTGCAGCACCTACAAACAAGGAAATCCCATATTTCAACATTCAGTTATTGGCATTGGCAATTAAACCATACAAACCCAATATCCTCAAGCAAAACAGGTAATTGGACCCCATCCAATACAAGAGATCCCATTTATAGGAACAAACTGATCTCATGATCTGTTTTCAAACCCATGAACACAGTTCTGTATTTGCAGATTGCCCTGGATTCTGCCCTCTTTAGAGCCAATTCTCTGTCACCCCCCTCCCTGAGGTTTTTACTTATTGTGATTAATCCTGTGAATCTGATATCTTTCTTGCGGTCCATTTGGTGATATTCTTGCCAATAGACAGACAGAGGGAATTTTGGATCATATTTGTTCAGTGTGTTCAGATGCTCACCAATCTGGACCCTCAACTCACAGACTGTGGTGCCAATATAGTGCAATCCACACAGACAAATTCTAGAGTATACAACAAAAGTAGTCCTACAATTAATACAACTCCTATTGTTCAATTCCTCTTGGATATTCATCTTAATGGATGTATATTCTCTATAGTGTACTCATCCATTTTACACATTCCAAACTTATAAAACCCAGTGATGCCCTGGCTTAGACAAGTCCTGGGTCCCTGAACAGATTTCAGGAAGGACAGATTCAATACCCTTTTCAGTGTAGGGGCTTTTGTAAACACCAAATTAGGGTGATTCTTCAAATAGGGCAGTACATCAGGATCAAGCAACAAAATATTCCAATGATTGAATCGTATCTTATATAATTTGGTATTCTCAACTGAATATTGTGTCACCATTCTTACTATCATCATATCCTGTGGTTTGGCCCTTTTTGGTTCAAGTAAATCACATCTATTCACAGTAAAACTCTTCTTTTTTGTCTCCATCAAAATATCTCTAGCACTGAACCTTTCGTGAAGAATATTGAATTTGTTATCAAAAGCTGAAATCTCTCTACATTTGTGGCATGTTCTTGTATATTCTCTGGTGGGAATGTTGCAGATAACACTCCATTTGTGACAACTACTCAAATTTACCTCAATAGGCTTCCTAAATGTTTGAAACATAACGACATTGTCTGACACCTATCATGATCATCCAAGAAATAAATCTCAGTGTGATGTATGTTACATGTAAATTGAATGCCAAACATATTGTTGTTCAAAAACCAAACAAATTCAAATAAATGTCTTTCTGTGCCATGCCAAATCATGAATATGTCATCTACATATCTGAACCATAGCTTAATTCTTGGTGTATAACTGTCCTCAGAATGTATAAAGGTATTCTCAAACAGACACATGAAGAGGTTGGCCACTAATGGAGGATAGTTAGCCCGCATGGCCACCCCCTCATTTGCCTGTACAGAATATTGTTGAATAGAAAAATATTGTTCCGAAGGGTAAATTCCAATAATTCCTTAAGCATCATAATGTGCAAAAAAGTACAAAGCAGATCTATTATGGTCTAGGGTCTTTAGTGCCAAAACATGTTCAATAGAAGTATATAGCGCTTTCACATCTAAAGTAACAAAGCAATAGTCTTCCATTCATTGAAAACTTTCCAACAGTTGCCACAATTATCAACTTCTTCCTCTTTAGAACCTACAATTTAGCTTGAAGATCCACACTTCTGTAACCACATTTGAACTACAATTTCCACTCTTGATACTACCCAATTCTTACAGCCCTGTGGACCCTTTCTGATTCCTGAAGACCATCCTGCCATCCGGCAACAAAACATAACAAGATATCATCTTCCATTAGTTTCTTACCCAGTAAGCACCCTCAATTCTCTCAATTAGAATGTGTTAACACCACTTAGACATCCAACTAATCATAGCTCTTTTCATTTCTTCTCTCCCTGTCTAGCTTTTTCCTCCCTCTCTTTTTCGCTCCTTGGGCCTACTGCCCAACCTCTACCTTGTATAAATTAACAAATGCAAACAACAATATCATAAATGCCATAATATTATCCTTGTGTTTTTCGCTGACTCACGCACACGTTGTTACTTTTTCACTCTGCCTCACAAATGATTGTCAATGTAAACAATGTCTACATGTAACATAACTGCATGATTGTGACCATCATTGTATACCTACGTAAATAATATCAGCCTTGAGAAAGACCCTTAGTGCTTGAAACACGTGTCGGCTGACCACCCTCTCTAGACAAAACGGCTACACTATAACAATTCAAAATATACTCTATAAACGCAGCAACACGTGTCAGATCCTTTCTTTAAAGGGTCAAGCAATTCTTTTCTCATTGCAAGGTAACCAGAACTGTTCCTGCGCTTTGTCTACAAGAGGTATTGGGTTTACCTCTTCTTACCTGTGATCTTGCAGAGTTAAAACTCTATGCAAAACATAATTATAGAGTTCAGCACTGGAGTGCTCACTTTATAGAACCCACCCTTTAGCTTGTTTTACCATATGACACCAGTTGTGAGTATCTAGCCGGAAGATGTCTATATATTGTTTATTATAAACAAAAAGGCAATTAGTCATCAAGTAGTGCCTACACACACAGATACAACAAATGTTTATTTATTCAAGCACAAAAATATATATCATATACACATAATCACAATTCAATACAACACGTACGCAGAATTCAAATATACAATTTAGAAGTGTCCAAACTTCTAACTACAGACATAAAAGGAGATTCTACAATCTCGAATGAAAAAGTACCACTGATAACCTATACCTCTGTCTAGAAAAGCATCCAAATCAGAGAAACACCTGAGGATTGAGTATCAATATTAATAAATGTGAAAATATTCACGTCTAAACCCAACATGTTTCTGTCATACACAATCAATACTAAACATTCTTCAGGGTGATAACACAAAATTCTATCTATTCAACCTATTTGTACGCCTACCAATGGGGAACTACTGTTAATGCAATGTTAACGTTAATGTTAAAGGCTACTTGTACTGCACTCTATCACCACCGGAGTGGTCCCCTGCCACACTAGTAGATCTGAAAAAGGACGGTGTGAAACAGGGAGGCTGTGGGAGAGGTTAGTAGGGTGCAATGGCAATAGGAAAGTGAGATATGTTCTGTTGGTAGCTTCAGTTCGGTTTTTAACATTCGCTGAGCTTAGGTGCGATTTTCGAGTCTGAGCGATTCCCATTCGCTGTTTTGCATGTTTATGCATTTTTTGTATGTTGTTGCAGTGTTGTGAAGTATGTACGGTTTGCTGTGCAGAGATCGGGTCATCTGAGTTTCTGTACAATAGTTTGCAGAAAAATGATGTTTTAGTATTGGGTTAGCGTGGGGGTTCTTAACTCTTTTATTTGTTTTCTGTGGTCAGCATCTATTACATCCTGTGTGCTTTGATATTGTTTGCCATCCTATTCGGCGGGTACATTTCGGTGTTGTAATTATCTTCTGTAGAAGTTTAGCGGTATGTGGACATGGGTCATGGAGGTGTGTCTCCCCCACCCTACGGTTAGAGATGGTTAGTATATTTTCACAACTACTATGTCGTAGAACAGTTATTCTACTGTATTCTTGACACATATTCAAAAGTGTTGATCACAGTGTTGCAATACGAGCTGCATAAAAATGGAACATCACTAAAAAACAAAACCCAATAAACAAACCATTACACAAAGGCAGTACTCCAAACCACAAGGTCCACATTGTAACAACCACAATCCATGTGTTGATTTAGCCCACACCTGTTTTCAAAACCATACCTATAATTACTTGAAATTCTGGATGGTAACCATAATGAATATGTTGACAATTTCAATGTGTCTACTCCAGCGTCATCTGAGGTTCACACAGTCACCTTCTCTCTAAAGGTAAAGAACAGGGCAAATAAACTTGATACTCCACTGTCCTCCAATAAACAGTCTCCTTTCTCATTAGAAATAACCCCTGCTACGAGTTACAATCTTAGCCACCGCACCAAGAGGAAGGCACCAAGACACCATCAATAAAGTGGCCAAAGCACACCCAAACATGGTATAGCACAATGTTCTCTATTATCCTGTCTCCCTTATCATTAGAAAAAAAAAACACTGCTACAAGTGTGAAACCTAGCCACTGTGGCCAGATGCCAGCACCAATACACCATCACCAAAATGGCCAAAACACATCCAAGTGTAGTATCAAATCAATGTCAACCCTAAAACCCAAACTGGTCGAGCGCTCAATTCAATTAAATATGAGTACATCAATCAGGAGGCCGGCATCACCTCAAATAAATACCTCCCAATGCTGTCACTCAAGAACTGTAATGGATATATGCCAATACACCCTCAAGTCAAATTTGAGTCTCCTCTTTTCGAAACAGCCCCTTCGTGTCTGCATCTTTCTCTATAAAGGAAATAAATCCCTAAACTGCTTACCTTTACATCAGAGGTTAATACCGACCAGCCCAGAGTCGTGACTTCTTCCTAAGTAGTGAAGGAGACGAAGGAAGAGAAAAAAAGGGAGAGTGCCCTGACTCCATTGCATGCAGAGTTTTAGGTCTGCCTTGGTCATGTTATTGACCACTATGTTGAGGGACGTAACCTATATGATTAGATAGATGCACCTTTGCCTATGAAAGCCACGTCACTAAGGAAACAACACCAATGGCTTATTAAGGCCGTCGAAACAACAATGGACTCACCACTCGGAGGAACGGGTCGCATAGATAGCAAACGCCCACCTGTCATCATTTATGGTACACCCATGATCTTGTGGAAAACTATGAAGACCTAGTAACACCATCTGGGTGTTTCATGCTCCCAGTTCAGCGCCTATCATCATAAATACAATAAAAAGCACATTTAAAAAAAGTAAAATCGAATCAAGCCAATGCCTACTACTGAAAAACAAATAGCTTGTATATGGGCCCAACACAGATACCCCTAGACATGTGCATTGGCATGGAAGGCAATGGTGGGTCTCACGTTTAGCATCAAAATCTAGTGCACTGAACTGGCTGTAGAAGTTTATAAAACTTGCTCCTGAAGGGGGAAACCACAGGTGGTATACACTCCCATAGCCCGTCTCTACCCCATTTGCACATACTGTGAAACAAAAAGCCATTGGGAATTATGCATATTGCCACTCAATATTCTCGTTGGGGTCTGTAACATTGTGTTTGATATTCACGGTGGGGCCAAGACTTACCCAATAAGTGGGCATTCTCTTGCACACATAGAGAATGTCTAGCATAATGTAATTCAATATCAATTAATCTAATCCCGAGATGTCTCATTTTAGGTCAGCTTCCGTGTTCATGCAATCTGCCCAGTTCTTTAGGATGGGCTCAAAGTTTATAGACTAAAAACACGTTTTATTTTCACAGAGATTAGTTTATTTCTCAGAGGTGACAATGTATGCACTATAGCTCCTAATCAGAGTTTCATTCGCATTCACTCTGTTTTCAAACACGTACATTAAGGACCTTATATCAGTTTCCTCTGCCTGAACCGCCAGCATGTGGAAAATGTCTGTTGTTAGCAGCTCAGAGGCCTGTCTGTTTTAGGAGCAAGAGGTCCATGTCTGGATTACTCTCCGTAATTCGGGGTGAAACCCCAAGTTTTACATATTAAACAAGTGTGGGAGCCCCTCTATTGAGAACGACCAAGGGTCAAACATCCTGTTCTATGCAATGTATTTCACTCTGGAGGCGCTACAACCACGTTTTCGCTCACTGCACCCTTCACAAAGGAGAAATAGTCATTTTCATATCAGTCTGGTCCCATCTGCAAAGGTAGCCCAGCACCCTGTAAAATATGATTTGGGTGAAATGATGGTTATATAGGGATTTCACATGAACAAGTAAGTCTCTGTCCTTGAGGGTGAGTGGCACTGGCACACATTAACACAGGCAACAGGGTTGCTGTCACTGATGAGTGGGATCCTGACTCTATTGTTTAGAGAAAATACTACCATTTATTAATTGGTCCCATGGCACTGATGTCAATACATTGGATTAGGGCAGTACCAAGCGTTATAATGGGACTGTGATTACAGTACCTGGTCAAATGCCATATAGTGAGAATCTGGGAATATCATGAAAGTACCTGACATATTTAATTGTTCGTGGATCTGGCATATTATCCGAAAAATAATGAATGGGCGACTCCCTCATCACGCTAATAATGGATTATAAACAATGGACGTATCCTATAATTCAAGAAAGTGTATGTATTCAAAAGGGTAGGAACACAAGCTTGCACTGGTCAACCAACCGGACACTGGCCCAGCATCATAAATGTATACTAGAATAAATACAGGTGACCATGTGTGCTATAGCCTACAGGTATCAGTCAGTTGTATGCATAATAGAAACAGTGTTCTGAAATTATAAACGAGGCATTTCTCTTTAATTGATTGCTGCCAACACGTGTTTCGACCTAAAATCCCAGGTCCCAGTTCTTCATCAGGGATACAATCGTAAACATTAGTATAGAAATGTTATCCTTAATCCAACAGGTAGAGTTTTTGTACACATTATACATTACCACCATAATAGTAAAAGAAATCCATATGTCCTGTTACAGCTATAATGATTAAAGTGCAGGGATCAAACACGATTTGCAGTTTATGATCTAAAAGCACGTTTTATTTTCACAGAGTTTAGTTTATTTATCAGAGGTAACCGTTTATGCACTATAGCTCCTAATCAGAGTTTCATTCGTTTTCACTCTGTTTTCAAACATGTACATTGATGTCCTTATCTCAGTTTCCGCTGCCTGAACCTCCCGCATGTGGAAAATGTTTGTTATTAGCAGCTCAGAGGCGAGTCTCTGTTTTAGGAGTGGCGTGACCTTGAAACGGCATCTTGGCAGGTTCTTTCAACTGTTTTACATAAGGAGAGAGGTTAAACTACTTTTACTCGTGAGTGGATGGTATTTGAAGTGTTTATAAGCCTTTTCTAAGCAGTGAACCTGGCTTGAATGGAGGTGCTTATTGCTCAACCTGACATCATAACTACTATTCCAAAATCCTTTTTCAGGTCTACAAAATCGAACATCAAGTGACACCATTTCATAGATTTTCACCCAATGTATAGAGATAATACACGGTAATGCATGTAAAACACTTGTTGAATATTATGGCAAGTTATATATGTATTGGAATAAGGACATGTTCACAAAGAGAGACATATGTTCACGTGTCGAGTCGATTTAAGATAAAACTGGTCCGTTAGGTAGCAGAATCAATGTATTTATTTTAAGCAGGAGCTATATACATGGTGAAACTGGAAAAATAGTTATGAATTCTTTCTCTTCAGATGTAAGTATTATTGTGCTATCCATCAATACATGATTAAATAATTTAATTTCAAGTTGCTTGTTGTTCTTTCTATCTAAACTCTCATAAAAAATCCAAGGTTCAAGTCGAGGGTACACGCGGGTGGGCAGAGTCTGCCCACATTTTTCAGAGGGTGGTATCAGTCCCCCCCAGCTAAAATGAGAAACATTGAATGTCGTCTTTGAATTTACAAATTAAAGCCGCCCTCAGGGATGGAACCACAATCGTCAGGTTTGCAGGTCAGACCCTTCCCCACTTCACTATACAATCTGACAAAAATTAATAAAACAACTAAAGGTAAACATTTTTATTGGTTCTTGGAGGTTAATACATGCAGACCTTTAAATGTTTTCAAAAACACTATTAGAATAAAATATCCTCTCTTGGTTGTGTGTGTGTTGATTTTATGAAAGGCCAATGCCATTCGTCCTGTACATTTTGGGTGGTTATGCAAAGCCAATTTAATGAAATGTGCATCTTTCACCTTTATATGCCAATTTCTGGAGACATCACATCCTATTGGTTTTGTGGCTGAGTCCCCCTATTTTAATTTATAGGACTTGAGCCCTAATAACACAATATATTATTCAGCTGTGATGTAATTTCCCTGTTAGGCAAACCTAAGGCAATACAGACTCTCTGTCTTTCTCCAAGAAGAGGGTCCATATTCAAGCCCACATCTCTGCAGCATCTAATAACACAACCAAACTCTTTAAAATCTGCAAGGAGCTGGCCATTCCTAGCACAGTTCCCACCTCTTGTTCCCTCCCAATCCCTCTGTATGGCTCTGGCTTCTCATTTCACCACTAAAATCCAGGACATCATGTCCTTGCTATTCTATTCCTCTCTCTCCCCCGCTACCTCTCACAGGCCACCTTCGGCCATCTCTCCCTCTCCTCCTCCTCTTTCCTCCCTCTCTCCAATAACACCCGTCAGTGTTTCTAGACAAGTCCAATCAATGAAAGTGTTGTCCAAACAGGGGCTAGCTCTTCCCGGACCACACTGCCACCCTCGATCCAGCCTTGCATGATTTCTGTAATGACTCTGTCACCACTTTCCCCTCTCTCCTCATGCACTCCCTTGTGCATCCCCTCCTAAAAAGCCTTCTGCCGATCCTACCTGTCTGACAAACTATCGCCTAATTTATATCACTCCATTCCTGGGCAAACGCCTGGAAAAGCTGCCCATCTGCCAGCTTACACTCCACACAGAAACTGTTGCAGTCTCCATGACCTCCAGTCTGGCTTCAGAGCAGCCAGAGGCACGGAAACTGCTCTCCTGTCAACCTGTGAAGAGTTGCTGTCTAATCTTGATTCCGGCCGTGCCTCTGTCCTCATCCTCCTTGACCGTTCCTCTGCTTTTGACATGGTCAATCATGCTGTCGTGATCAATCCACTCAGTGATAACCTGTGCATCACAAATCAGGCACTGGCATGGCTGTCCTCCTTTCTCCTGGACCAACCATCCCAGGTCGAATTTGGGTCCTTTCTCTCCACCACCTCTCTCTCCACATGTGGTGTCCCCCAGTGCTCTATCCTCAAACCCTGGCTCTTCAATAGCTATCAGGCCCTTTTGACCCTCCTGATCTCCACCTTCTCTTCTAACTTTCAGTGTTATGTGGATGACACTTAGCTCTCATTCAGGCTTCCCTCAGCCTCCTCTCTTTCCTCACTCATTCCTGACTGTCTATCCATGATTCAGGAATGGTGCAAATACAACAATCTCTTCCTCAATTCCAGTAAGACTGAGATCCTTCTCATTGGGACCCCTACTCCTGCTTTCCCTCTCTCACTCTGGCCACCCTCCCTGGGTCTTCTACCCTCGCCTTCAAGTGAGGCAAAAAATCTTGGTGTCATTTTCAACTCCACTCTCTCCTTTTCTCCTCATATCATGGACCTTGCCAAGAAGGACCACTTCCAGCTGCACCTCCTCAGAGGCATTCTACCTTTTCTCACCTTCCCCCAGAAGCACACTGTCTCCAGAGCTCTTGTTCTCTCCAGGCTGGACTACCGCATCAGCCTCTTTCTCAATCTGCCTAACCCCACTCTTTGCCCCCTGCAATTAATCCAGAACAGGACTGCAAGACTTATCCATCCTTGGCTTCAAGCCCAGGGACCACATCTCTCCAGCCCTGAAATCTATCCACTGGCTCCCGGTGGCTGTCTGGATCAAGTTGAAGACCCTCTGCATTGTCCACAAGGCCTTCTGGGGCCGGAGTCCTCACTATTTCCAACTCTCTCTACCTAAATACCTGCCCTCTAGAACCATTGACTCAGCTACCGCTAACTCTCTGATGGCCAGAAGCTTCTACAAGGAGATTTTTCTCCTCTGCAGGTGTGTCCCACTGGAACGGCCTCCCTGCTCCTCTCAGACTTGAGCCGGACTAGCTGAAATTCCTTTTCTCCTCTGTCTACTCTCTCTTACTTCATTGCAAACCTACCTTTCTGCTGCCCTGACTGGTTGCTTGCTAGCCTCACTGGGTACCAGACTCCTACATGACCAGGAAACCTTGCACTGCCTCCTTGCCTACAGTACACTTAGGGGCTGTAACTGTAACTCCTACAGCCCCCTTGCCTCTTTGAACTTACCCAGAGCTGCGCTGCCCTAGCTGCACTTACTCAGAGCCATGTTGCCCTGACCACACTTCCCGCTCTCCCTTCCATGTGCACTGCTTGTTGTGGCACTTGTATGACCAGAATGACACCACCAAGTAGGATTATTTGGCTCGTATTCCCTCTGTTTCCCCTCCCTTGTCTTGTGTCCCCTAGAAACATTTGTGTACAGGCGCATTATAAATACCAAATCATGTAATATCATATTATGCTCAAAGAATCATCACATTTCCACCTTCGACAGATTCAATTACCACATTACATGTAGGTGTATGTCATTTCCAAGCCTTGTCTTTCCAGTGCCAAGTATGTGACATACTTTAAATTTTCTTTCCACCTATAGAGGTAAATGATGTGAAAATGCAGTAAAATGTATACAGCATTAAATAGTTTAATGGTACATTTTATTAAAGAATTAAGAGATTGATCAGGACTGGTAGTTGACATCCAGTCATCATCATTTCAGACTCCAAAATGGAAAATTGTCCTTAGCAGAAGAGCTGGGCTATTTGTTTGATGTTTTTGATTTATTGTTTTTCTATTGATTCAGTTTACCACACAACAATGCAGCTGAGTTAGGTTATTTATATTCAAAGTGGGATTTAGGCTTTCATTTTCATTTTCTCATATATTTAACAAAGGGAACAAATTACAACACAGAAAGAAAGACCATAATGACAAGGGAGAGTAGAACATATACAGCATTTCACTTGTATCAAGAAAATAATTGAATTACCACCAATGTAACCACACCACCAAATTCTGACTTGTCAGATGAAGCGAAGATGATACCTCAATTATACTGGTGGAGGTAACCCTTCCCCTTTACCTTAAAATAATGGAGTATGTGCCACATCAAAACTACCACTCCCAATACAGTCACCAAAATCCTGATGAGGTTTTATGGGAAAGGGGAGTAACAAAGCTGTTACTGTACTTGTGATCCAGTGGAAACTGTGCCACACTGAGTGGCTCTTAATGGCAAATGTATGAAGATGTAGTTCTGGAAATCTAAACGCCAATTATCTTCCAAGGGTACTCTACTTTAAAGTCTAGCATGGGCTAGTATTTGGATAGGTCTTGTTATTATGGCAAAGGAGTGTCTTCTGAACTTGGCAAGTGTTAGATATGTTACTTTGTATTTATCCTTGTTTGAATAAGTTCCACAGGTTTCATGTCTTTATGTTTTACAGCCCATTTCTCCCCTATTTACTCCAGATCATTACATTTATTGCACAAGAGTGTATGACAGGATGTTGAAATATTATTAATTTGAAAATATTACCCAAAAATCGATTATGCATTAGAAGCTACAGTTTGTATTTAAGTGTACAAAGGATCACAATTAGCTGCAGTTATTTAAGATGTGTCTGTATTATATTGGTTTTTAGAAACAAAAGGGGGATGGAGAGGCGCGCACTCCAATTCCCAGTCAAAATAGACCTGATACAAAAAGTAACCGGGTTAGATCCCAAAAACAATTCAATATTGGTTTTTAGTTGTAATCCAAAAGGGGATTAAACTAATTGAGAAATCGCCTTTAGATGTTATCCCTAGACCTTCCTGTGTGTTAGCTGCCTTGTAAATGATTGCCAATATGGTGATTATCCCGTAAAGTCGAATATTCAGGAAGTTCTACATATTTCACTATTCTTTATCTTATGTCAATTGCAAACTGGTGATGGGTCATGTTTCAGCAAAACAGGTTCATTTTTCTGCAAAAACATTAATTATTAAGTAAAACGTGACCTCCTAAATATGGTCTTGAGCATCATATATGCATGTGTGTAATCTAGTTTGGATTGGGTCCTAAAGTTGTCTCCATAGTAAATGGATTGTTGGAGGATACACCGTTGTGTTAGACATTCTCTAAGACTCTGCATAATTGGAGCTTGAAGGTCTGTTTTAACATTGTTAATGAACATGGGACCAAAGATACTGCAAATTTGAGAATGCTGTCTTATTGGAAAGTACATCATATCCCCAACACCTTTCTGTCAATGCCAACTCACTGCATTTCACCATGCTGAAACCGTTTCACCTCACTCTGCCCTTTTTTTAAGCCAAGGTGCTGCACATTTTTTGAGGTATCCATACTCCACCTTCCATTTCTTCTGCTCCTCATTTCATCATGAATAATCCCCTGCATGGTTGCACCATCACTCTGATACCAAAGGCTTGGTGCTGTGCAAAAACATGGCCAGGTGCTGCCGTTGGTAGCAGGAAGTTTTGTTATTTCTTTTTTATTTTGGACTGTGTGGGAAGAGTTTGAGGCTTATGCAGTGGTGTCACTAGAAATCAGTATTGGGGGCAAATTGGGGGGCCAAAATCCAACATGGTGGGTGGGGTGGTGGCACAACAAATAAGGGTCAAAAGGCCAAACTGGTTTAAGTATACCTATATTTTACCAATCTGGTTAATAAAATGTGTCATTAAGCAGGTTCAGAGTAGAGTGAATGCAGTAAAGGATTTGCATCAAGTTAATATACATCCTGAAAAGTTGACTCATGTTGAAAATGCATGCATTAAATGCATTAAAATGCCATTCTAGCTATATAATAACACTTATCATGCTTGCTTTGTCAAAGACACCCAATACAAAATGTCATGTGACAGTGATAAATGGCTACACTGGCTGCACCAAAATGCCAGTCTAGCCACATAATAACGCTTACCATACTTGCTTTATCGAAGATGCCAAATATAAAATATCATCCCACAGTAGGAAATGGCTAAACTGTGTGCACCAAAATGCCAGTCTAGCCACATAATAACACTTATCATGCTTACGTTATCAAAGATTCCCAATCCATAATATCATGCCACAGAAAGAAATGGCTAGACTTGGTGCATTAAAATGCCAGTTTAGCTACATATTGACACTTACCATGCTTGCTTTATCAAAGATACTCAATAGAAAAAGGCATGCCACAGAAAGTAATGGCTAGAGTGGCTAAATTAATATGCCAGTCTAGCTACATATAAACACTTATCATGCTTGCTTTTTCATAGATGCCCTGTAAATAATACCATGCCTGCCTGCTGGGTCCCCTATAACCTTGTACACACACAATGTTAATATTTACGCGTGCAAGGTGCTGAGAGGCCCAAGAAGTAGGGATAATATTTTTTACTAGACATCTATCATAGATGGGTAGTAAAAAATAATACCCATGCCTGTCCCCATGGACCGCTCCAGTGTTTCACAGGGGGAGCTGATTTAGGCTGATGCACAACCCCCTCATGCACCATGTCCCAGTACAAACACTTGCACATACAGATTCACACAACCTTCAGGCGCAGTATGCAGTCGCTCATTCACACGAAAATCCATCATCATACACTCACTAATTAAACACAACACAAGCATACTAACATACATACACATGTTTAAATGGACATACCTTCTGCTCAGGTCCTGATGTCTCCTCCCAGCGCTCCAGCTTCCGCGTAGCATGAACAGGAAGCAGGAAGCAAAGAGCACATCCTGGTTTGTGCACATGCATGCAAGAGCCGGAGTTCTGTCACGCATACAAACATGCAGCGCCCTCAATGGGCCACTCAATGCTGGAGAAGCAAAACACCCCTGGATTTGCATGACTCATTGCATATGCAAGGCTGGGGAAGAGAAATGTCAAACGTAAACTGTGTGTTCCTGTATAAATGTTCAAGCCAGCCGAGGAGCCCTCTCTCAGATGCAAAAAGCAGCTGCAGGGGTGCTCAGTGTTTACACTGGGCTGGCTGCTTGGATCCTACATAATGAGCGAGGGTGCCCCTTGCCCATTATGGAGAAGTCGCCACTGGTACAACGTCAATTAATTTATACACAGGGTCATATAACCTGGAAATTTAATACTGTTGACTTGGAAGTCATGTGCACTGTTGTTAATGCAGTGATTTTGAAGACATTAAGGGATCCATAGACATGTGCTACAGAAGAAGGTGACCAGGGTAGCTCAGCAAGTTCAGTGACTGTTGCAAAGAAGTTATATATTTAAAACTGGCTGTAAATTTTATGACTTTTTGCAATTCCTATATAAAAAGAAATTAAAAAAAAACAAGTGTTATTAAATGTGCTCGGCTAGGGGATGGGTTGGGGTGTTAGTGTGCATATTCAAGGTGAGGTTGAGGGAATTTCTACCCCCATAGTGAAAATCAAAAGCTGGCATCCATGAACCCACTGTTTAATCTCCTAATAACTGCTGCCAGCACAATGGAAGCATTTATTTGGGATTAAGTAGGTTGTCAAATATTTAACAACTTTAGATATATATCCTATGGTAAAACACAAAGGAAGAGGCACACAAATTCCAGGGTATTTGTGCGGTAGTCTGACAAAAAATAAACACATTCTAAAGAAAACTAGTGAATGTAAGTTTAAGAAGCATGTTTCAGTTTGAGAACTTCTTTTTAGTCTTTTTCTAGACAAGTGTAAGATGCCCATTTGAAAAACAATAGTGTGCCCAGCATGTAGGTTGCATGCTTTTAACAGTGATGACCCACACCACTGTTATATTCATGGCCCATTGATTCCAGTGTTTTCCCTTTCAGGCCAGAGAGAAATAACTCAGGTTGAGCAAATAGGAAATTCAAATGTGCAGATGACGGCTGAGCGAAGAGCAACTTTAAGGCTCCTGGAAAGAGTTATTTGCCAGAGGAGGGGCAGACCACCAACTAGGGGGGCAAAGCAGCCAATAGCGGGGGCAATTGCCCCACTATGCTCCACTCTAGGGATGCCTATGGGCTTACGGGAGACAGAAGGACAGAACTATGGGCAAAATGAAAAGGGATTCTGGCCCCTGAGCTGACTAATCCCCGGTTGAACGCATCACAAATGTCTTCACCTGCCTTGAGGGGCCCTTCCCTTGACAGGCAAAACTCCCAGCAGGCCGCTGAGCATGGCACGTTAGAGTAAGGTTTGAGGCATCACTCAGCCTGCTAACCAACATACCAAGGAAGGTGAAGTTGGTGATTTCGGTACTCACATTTTAAGCTGCCCTTTCGCTGAGCTGCAAGTTCTTGCCTCCCATAAAGCTCAGCAGGGTATGGTAATGCTTGTTTTGTTCCTTATGGGGTACAATGTACATATTTGAGGCAGAGACTGAGAATGAGAGCGAGAGTAAGAGAGAATGAGAAAAAGAGAGAGATAAAGGGAGAGAGTGAGAGAGAGAGAAGGGTGGCATTGGATAACATAATCTGAGGTTTCTTCCATCAAACACAGAGAAAGCAGATTGGCACACAGGAATGGAGTACTTGCAACCTGCACCCATCTACACCACAGGTTTTACATCTGCCTTTATCACTTTTCCAATGTGCAGTGAGGCCACCAGTAGTGGCAGGCGGGTGCTATACATGACTGCTTACTTTACATTACATTACAATACATTGTGGCATGCTGATTGGTACAGAGATCAAAAATATGTGGTGGGCCTCCGTGGCAGGCTTTGTAAGTAGCAGGCTTTGTGACTCATCCTCTGATGTAGAATTCCAGAAGTATTTAAGCAGTCAGAAGACGTTTCCAACCTAAGTAAAAAAATTAGGAAGAAGAGGAAGAAGAAGAAGAAGAAGAAGAAGAAGAAGAAGAAGAAGAAGAAGAAGAAGAAGAAGAAGAAGAAGAAGAAGAAGAAGAAGAAGAAGAAGTGGAGGAAGAAGAAGAAGAAGAAGAAGAAGAAGAAGAAGAAGAAGAAGAAGAAGAAGAAGAAGAAGAAGAAGAAGAAGAAGAAGACCGACTAATTAGCCTGCACGTTTATTCAGCTGAGCCGGTTCTTTATCGGGCTGACACAAATTCATCCCTATAAATGCAAAATCCAATGAAAACCTTCAGTCACCAAACGTGTGGGGTTTGAAATCTCTGAGGCTAGATGACATCAAATGGTATTCCTTTCTCAACTGAGCAATGCTCACGGCAGAACAGAGCAGTAGCCAGGCACAGCCGTTACCAAAGGTGACCCTGTCTAGTCTGCTGCTTAGATGCGTGCACATACGTCCTGCACATGCAAGTAGCGCGCTGTCAAAGGTGGGTGGACACACCTTTTACTCTCTCGCTGCGCCAATGCCAACCATAGGCTTTGTAGAGGGAAGCGGCTAGTACCCCTTCCAAGGGAAGCAGATGCAATACAGTGCTCAAGGCACTAGCACTCTCCCAAAAAGGCTCGGTTTAGGGGTACACTGGTGCAGTCCCAGGTGGGAAATAATCCGCCTCCATTGGAAAGGTGCAAAGCCCTATTGGCATTTACACGGTCACTTAAACCATTTATAAATACGGGTGCGTTGAATTAATCAATATGTGTGTTATTGCGATTTTATTTTGTTTGCTAAAATGTGAGTTTATGTCCCAAACGCAAGAAACGAAAAGTCACCAATCAAGCAGTAATGTATGGAGTAGACGTATGTCTGAAAAGAAAATGAAGGCGTTCATTAATGGCCCATTTGGAGGGACACATCAAGTGTAATGCCCCGTCCGGGATACTTAATGTTCATTCCACATTAAACTGGATATCCTGGAGTGAGGGCAAGATTGGGGTTGCTTCTCAAGGTTGTGATTTCTCACTGCCATATAATCCATGGGACTTCTGCCTTATAAGCAGCTCGATGGTGCCAATACACTGCACCCAATAGATGCCATGCTTTCTCTGCGTATGCAGGCAGGTGAATTTCATTTTGTAATCTTTCTATAATGGGAATTGTGACAGAAGAAGCAGGGACACCCTCCTGTAAAATTGCGACGACCTTTTAAAATAAGAATGTGCCTCCGAAGGTATCTGTTGGGGGATTGACTGTTTAAGAAAGAATGCAATGCATGTTCATTCTTCTGCTGTACTAACATTTCTGGGCAAAGTCAAAGACAACGGAAATAAGTGAAATTGCAGATTGTGCACCCAAACATGCATGATATGAAATACTGCAGCCAATGGCAGGCTAGTTGCTAGAGAGTTATGGTATGCCTCAAGTGCAATCAGCTGTTGTCAATATAGCGCGTCACTAATCATTAACTCATAAACCTACAACATTCTTGCCACCTGTGTCAACAACTGAACGTATGCATCTTCAATTTAAGAGAAGGAAGAGGAGCTTAATAATAAAAAAACACGTTCGCTACTTCTGTAAACACAAATAGCATTCGACAAACCCACACTATCAAACTTGTGTATAGCGCTGTATGCAGGATTCCTTCCGCTTCTAAGCTCAGCAATAAACTGTGTTATTATTAGTCTATATAGAAGGAATGAACGAATGCGCAGCCCTGCTGGTACTCCCGAACCAACAGCTGTTACCCTTGGTTGTAGTGACCGACCTGCACTTAATGATCAACCTGTCACATGATCATTGTTAACATTCCAAAAATGGTTTCCTTGTAGAATTAAAAGAAAAAATGTTGGTACATGCTTTACGTTTGTATTACTGCTTAAATGAGGGCAGAGAGGAATAGGGCATGTCTCCGATCTCTGTTTGCATTTGCAAACCCAAAGGCATGTGTTTAGCTTTGAATCCCCGGCCCACGCATCCAGGAATCGCAAAACAAAGGAATCCTAGTCCTATCACGCATTGTTATCTACAGCTAAACGATTTACTTTGAGTCCTTGCTTCATTTATAGCACACAAGACAAGATGAAGAAACATTGTGTTTCCTATTAACATAAAATAAATGTAATTTTAACCCAGCATGTGCAGCCCTCCTCGCAGCTCCAACAGCACAGCACGAGTCGTTGTTTATCAACTGCTCTCCTCTCTATTTTCATTTTGTTTGTTTAACTGACTAATAAACTCTAGGGCTGTAAATTATCGGGAAAATGTTTCCTATTTTCCGAATGTTTCCCGCGAGAGCTGCTTGTTCATTCCCATTGCAAAATATATCCTATCTTATTTTCACTTATGTTTTAATTTCCTCTGGAAAAAAAATGTATTTATTGCAAGCAGGCATTGCAATACAAAAGGCAATCATGACACAATAAAATCATAATTGCCCATGTCAGTACATGTCAGCAAGTGACAATAAAGTCAGAAACACAATAAGCAATAAATCACACTTTGAAAAAGTAAGTCAATATTTCAATCACTACAACCATCCAAGAAAGTCAATCCACTTTACAAAATATAGTTCCAGTGTATATGATTCAAATAATGCAAGCATCCTCAAAATAAGGGCAGGACAGTATGTTAAAAAGCCCAGCACAAACATCTTTACTGAAATCGCTGAAAGGACTAGTGTGAATCAATTAGCTCGTCGTGGCACCTTCTGAATTCCGTTATGAATTCTTAGGACACAGACGACAGATAGGAGCTTTATTATAGATGTTACAATTACACGGTCACTTATACCATTTATAAATACGGATGGGTTGAATTAATCAATATGTGTGTTATTGACGATTTTATTTTGTTTGCTAAAATCTGAGTTTATGTCCCAAACGCAAGAAACGAAAAGTCACTAATCAAGCAGTAATGTATGGAGTAGACGTATGTCTGAAAAGAAAATTAAGGCGTTCATTAATGGCCCATTTGGAGGGACACATCAAGTGTAATGCCCCGTCCGGGATACTTAATGTTCATTCCACATTAAACTGGATATCCTGGAGTGAGGGCAAGATTGGGGTTGCTTCTCAAGTGGCACAGGAATCCCTGTGTGTTTATGCCCTAGATAGTGTGCCACTCGCCACTTAATATCTAAGAGCACGTCTTGTGTGGAGTACATTATGTCTAGCCCTCGTTGACCCATCGTGCAGCCACTTAGTGCTATAACGTTGTGGGGGTAAGTGCGCTGGTGCCCTACATTTCCAGAAAATTGTTTTATGGTTATTGTGTGCTTTTTAATCTTCCACACCTCAGCGCCTTTTCTAACTTCAAGCCCATTCCTGGGCATGTCTTTCTGGTCTTCGTGCTACACAGTGCCTGCCCAACTTTGTGATTAGACCTACAGCCCTTTTTTTTTGGACCTCTCACAGGGCTGCCCATTGGGGCATTTCCAGTGAAGGGCCCTAAGGCTAAGGGCAGCTTCACTGAAGCAACGCCAGAGGGTGTTTGCCAGTGTTCATCACAGAGCATGCATCGCAGCCCTCGACAGCAGCAACTGTCACGGAAAGTCGACTTTGGGTGTTTATGCATGGCTGTTGGGGTTAAAAACGAGGCTTTTTTCCCTTTTCTAGGAATGTCCAATCTGGCTATTTACGTTGCTCTTGATCTAAAAACAAGGCTGTTTTCCCTCTTTCTAGGAAATTCTAATCTGGGTGTTTTGCATTGTTGTGTGGTTTAAAAACTAGGCCTTTCTTTCCCTCTTTTTTTTAAACTTCTGTTTATTGGCATTTAAGACGTAACCAGTACCATGTGCCAACATACCCAACATCCCCTCCTCCACCCCAGCATTTGTATGATACATTTTGTTTGTTGTGCCTTGGATCGCGTTTATATCATACAGTGCTGCATTTGACTCCACATTCTTGATAGGCTGATGATGACTATGCATTGTAGGAGATTGTTTACCAAGTCCATCCATGTCCTGTTTTCCCCATCGGTTTGCAGTTTAAACTAAGGTATGGAATATCCCACCTCCTCATCATCGGAATGTCTGATCAGGAATTGTGTGTAAGCATCCCACATGCTTCTGTCACCGCAACGGTTACGAGTCATTGGCCCCCATCCACTTTCCATATCGTTACAATATAGAATATCTGCCATCCATTGAGATATCTTGGTGCTCTGCTTCCCCACCACAGCAATGCTACCTGTCGTTTAGCCAGTATAAGGAGCAACCCAACAAGTTTCCGAGTGTGTCTAGGCACCATTTTAGTGTAACCTAGCAGAGCTGTTAGCAGATCCGGGTCTATCTCCTGCCCTGTGATACCACTAATCATCTTAAATACCTGCTCCCAAAATCGTTGTATGGTAGAACAGCCCCAATCTATGTGGATAAAGTCCGCCAGTGTATGATTACATTTGTGCACCTACCCGAATTGTCCCAGAAATATTCCTTCAGTTTAGCCGGTGTATGGTAGAATTGGTGTAATTATTTGTACTGGATCAATTGGATTGATGGCCCACTTTCTAGTCATTTTGCAACAATATTTCCAAATTTCTTCTGAAATCTCCCGCCCCAGATTCCCCCAGATTTCTTCCCAGGTGAAGCTCTCACCCCCTCCCCAGAATTCAGACTCATAGCATACAGTTGGATGTTACCCTACTACCCAGCTCTCCCTGAAGCAATCTATCTAGTATGCGGGAGACCTGTGGCTGCAAAGGGAAAGTAGTAAACAACTGGCACAGGGAACACCTTAAATATATAATATAAGAATATATCCAGAGCCGATAGTTCCCCTTTCTCTTTCAACATTTCCAATGCAATAAACATCTTCTTGTGGAAAAGTTCCCCAAAGTGTGTCACTCCCAATCTCTTCATCGGAGCCGCAGAACCCCACCTTACTGGTGAAAGGGATCTCCGAAATGTGAATTACAGGGAGCTCAGGTGAGTAGAAAACGTTGCTGCTGGTCTTGTGTTCTATGTGGGTTCAGGCTCTACAGGTTATGTCAACTATATTGTGTGCCCATTGTACTCTATCCGGTGCTGTAAGGATGACAGATCGCAGCAGAGCTGGTGCCGCAATTGCCCTCTCTATCTCCACGTGTCTTCTGTCCCCCTGCATTTCAAACCAATAACAGAGAATCCCTGCCTGTGCCACATTATAGTAGGTTTCAATTTCGGGTAGTGCCAAATCCCCTCCAGTATAGGCGCTGCTAGCTTGTCCCAGGAGACCCTGGCTTGTTTACCCACCCATCGGAACTGTAGTACCACTGATTTCAGTACTCAGAATTATTCCCCTGATATCACTATTGGGGCATTCAAAAAGACATACAGTAACCTCGGGAGTAACGTCATTTTGATCACTGATATCCTGCCATATATATTAAGAGGGAGGTTCTTCCATCCTGCCATAGCCTCTTTTGCCTGTCCCAGGAGTTTCATATAATTGCTGTAATATACCACTTTGCTGTCCCTAGCTTTGTTGATCCCCAAGTAGCGGGTTTCAACCATATGCCATTGGAATCCCCACCCATCTTGATGCCCCTCAACCGTGTCAGTTAATGGGAAGAGGAGTGATTTAGTGGTGTTTACCTTTAACCCTGTGAGATCCCCAAATTGCTGCACATCCTGCATAATTGGGTCTAGGTTAGTAGTGGGGTTCTTGACAAGCAGCACCATATAATCTCTATACAGTGATAGCACTACCCTATGGGCATGCAGTTGAACTCCACAGTGCAAGTGCATTTCTCTTATTCTTTCCGCTAACAGCTCTATTGCCAGGGCAGACAGCAAGGGGGACAGATGGCACCCCTGTCGTGTCTCCCTTCCCAAAGCTGTAGTCAATGTTAGTTGGCCATACACCCTCATCCTGGTTACTGGGTGCGTGTATGATAATGAGACCATGGTTATAAGCTGCTCCCTCATCCCCATTTTTCGCAAGACAGAGAACAGAAGGTCCACTCAACCGAATCAAATGCGTTAGTGGCATCAAGTAGGGCTGCTGCTATTGAATCCTCCTGATGCACTGCTGTGATCATCCCAAACATTCTCCTGAGCCCATATGAGGTAGAGCGCCCATGTATGAAGCCTGCCTGATCCGCCCTCACCATTGTTAGCATCATGGTGGATAGTCGAGATGGTTGGAGTTTTGCTAAGATTGTGTTGTCTATGTTGATAAGTGATATTGGGTGATCAGATGAGCAATCATTAGAGGGCTTATCCAGCTTTTATAATACCACCAATATTTCCTACTTCAGAGATTCTGGCAGCTGCCCCTCTTCCAAGCTGTGTTCAAACATCTTTAGAAAATTGGGGGCAAGCCTGTCAGCATAATGTTTATAGAATTCCGATGTGAACCCGTCAGGTCCCGGCAGATTCCAGTTTGATAGGGATTTAATAGCATTCATCACTCCAGCCAATGTCAGGGGATGGCCCAGCTGCTCCCTTTGTTCATCCATGCACCAATGTAAAGCTACCTGGACCTGATACGAGTCTATCTCTGCCTGGGTGGCCCAGATTTGGGAGGAGTATGATTGATCATAAAACCCAAACAACTGCTGTACTATCTCCTTGACTTCAAACCGATCCACCCCTGATCATCCGCTATCACCAAAATTCTGCCTCTAAGATTGTCCATCTTAGTTGCCCTTGCCAATGTCCTTCCCAGGGCCTGTCCCCACCCATATTTACCTATTGCCACTTGCCCCCAATGTACTTGGCCTCCTTAAGTGCCACTGTCTGGAATTCCTGCAGCTGCTGCAAGATCTCCACTTGTTCTTGGTTTGTTGGAGTAGGCGCAGCCATTTGCAATGCTCATATGTTGCTTTCCTTAGCGGCCAGTTCCCTTCTGATTTGCTTTAGTATCCCTGATTTCTTGGCTATGCATTCCCCTCTGATCATGCACTTGAAGCATTGCCACAGAGCCCCCGCAGATATCACTGAACCCACATTAATTTAAAAAAAAAAAGGTATGGCTGTTGTTAAGCTCTCGCAAAACACCATGTCTGTGAGACCTTTGCTTTTGAATCACATGGGAAGCCTCTCCTTCACCCATCCAGACAGCTCAATGGTCAGTAATACGGGGGCATTGTCTGACAGGGTGCGAGCGAGGATGTCTACCTCCCTCACTTGTTCCAGCAGTGACTGTGACACAAAGGAATAGTCTATCTGTGATGCTGAATGGTGGGGTGCAGAGTGGCATGTATATTGCTGCTTATTCTGGTTTCTGACCCTCCAATCATCTTCAACCTCTCATGTTAGACCCATGTCCTATAGTCTATGTGTCCCCTTATTCCCTGTATCGTGGCAATGCCCAGTTAGATCGTATGCAGGGCTCATGACTGCATTGAAGTCGCATGTCCAGATTATCTCCCCTGGCAGTAACTTCCCCAACTGCTGTTCTATCCAATCTAGCGTATCTACCATATCCTGATTTGGGCTGTAATAGTTGATTAAAGTGTACAGTTTCCCCTGAATAGTGCCCTGCACCACAAGAGCCCTACCCTCCCTGTCTTTGAGAACATTGATCTGGCGAAACCCAGCAGCATTGTGTATGAGGGTGCCCACCCCCCTTGCATACAAGGAATATGATGAGAGATATCTGTGGCATTCCCAGCTCTTCCCAAAACTAGACTCCACCTCGAGTTAAATGGGTCTCTTGGAAAAATGCAACCCTCACCTGATGCTACTGCATGTACAGCAAGACCTTCTGACACTTTGACAGGCAGTTTAACCCCCTGACATTCCAGGTGATAAAACTAAGTGGTGCCATCGATCTTTGTAAGAGCCTGCACATCTCCAGGAGTTTGAGCTCTCATACCTTTTGTCCCTCCCCTCTCCTTCCATTCGCACAACATAAGCACCACACATTGTGTTTGTGGTATTGTACTCATACTGTTCTTGCCCCCCTCCCCGGACCCCACTGACAACTCCAATTCATCAGTGCGTTGCAAACCCTCCCCTCCCCAATGCCCCACCAGCATCCCCATTTCGAAAATGTTCTGGTCTACCCCTCCCCCCTCCGTTGAACTCCACAACTCATCAGCTGTATCCCTACCCCAACCTTGCACCCCAACTCATTAGTTCCCTGAACTCACCCCCTGCTGATCACCCAAACTAATCAGCTGTCTCCCTTCCCGTACCCATACAAAAAACATAGGCTTCCGCATGGGGGACCGCCTGGAGCACAGCCATCCTCCACACCTCTAAAGTTTTGTGGTTCCTACTAGACACACTCAGATCGGTTACCACCTGGTCTCACGTGTCACGCATTGTTAAAGGATATGTGTCAGCAAACATGGTGTCACCCATTGTTCCTTCATTGTCAAGGATGTCTTGGTTGTAGTTCCAAAAAGGCATTGGCCTCCTCCGGAGTATGAAAATAGATTGCCCCCCCTCATGCTATATTCAAAGTTTGGCCGGGAACAGCATGCTGTAACAAATGCCACTGCCCCTTAGTTGTTTTTTAACTTCCACTAATGTCCTTCTGGAGGCCTGAACTTTAAAAAATCCAAGACAAGTTTTACAGTATCTCCTTTGTAAGTCACCATTCCTTTCTCTTGAGCTTTGCAGAGGGCAGTGTCTCTGTCTCGATAATTTAACATCTGAGTTATGATCGGGCGAGGTGGTGCCCCGGTAATTGGCCTATTCCCACTAGGGATTCCATGTGTTCTTTTGAATATATACACCACTGAGAATTCCTCCAGCCCAAGTGTCTCCCTCAGTATCTCTTCCACAAGGGGTTCCATATTCCTGTGCTCCACCGACTCTGATACCCCGATTATTCTTAGGTTGTTCCATCTGGATCGTTACTCCAGGTCATCGTGTTTATCAGAAAGCTCCTTCAGTGCCCACTTCACAAGTGTCATGTCTATGGCCACTGAAGTGGACTCATCCTCCACAGTAGACATCCTTCCCTCCACCTCGTCCAGCCTCTCTCCATGTTTGTCCAAACAAACCTGCATGTGGTCAACCTTGCAGGTAAGTGTTTCCATGTTCCCGTTGAGAGACTGCATGCTGTATTGCAGTTAATTAAACATATCCTTAATGTCCTGGAAAGCCTCTGTTGGATCTAGAGATGCCGTTTGGGGTTGTGCTTCCAGAGAGTCTTCCATTGGTTTGTTATTTCTCGTTTGGGAAAGTACAATATGTTGGCAGTACACTTATACTTGTCAATATGATGCATTCCAATATGTGGGTTCTTATTAAGTCTTGGTTTTTGTCTTTGTATTGTGAGAGTTGTAGTTGCACTTTTTCCATTGCAAAACTTAAATTAAAAGTCCCATGGTGCAGAGAAAAACTAGGGCTGTATAAACACCTACAGGTTGGAACAGGTTATGTTAACAAGTATGAATGTACTCCCAAGGTAATACAATTATACACATTAAGTGCCCCTTAAAAATGTTGTACACATCTTTAGCATTTGCTTTTCTTTTTTTTTACAACTAAAAAGTTACACACAGTGGTGTTATAAATGTATACATGCATTTTTGTATTATTTTTACTTTAATGAAAATGCTCCTAAAAAGATTTTTTTTAAAGCACAGCATTTTCTATTTTTAATTTCATGTAAATTTTATACTTTCGAATGTTACAATCCAGTCCTGTTTTTTTTTTTTTTTTTTTTTTGCATTCTGGGACATGCAATCCGAGTTGTGTAATGGGAGAGGTGGGATTACAAGTAACAGAATGCAGAGAAAAAAAACAAGACTTGCTAATCACCTATAGATTGTAATGGGTCATTTTGGCCAGTGTGGATCTACTGCCAACATACTAAACTTAAATACACCAAGTGCCATTAAAACATTGTGTACACATCTTTTGAATCTGCTTTTTCTTTCTTTAACAAAAAGGTTACACACAGTGCTGCTGTAAATGTGCATATGTATTTTGTAACTATCATGAACATGCTTCTAAAAAAGAAAATTGTTTAAATTCACTGCATTGTAAGTAACTGCCACTTGATGTGAGCAGGTTCTGAATGCTACAATGCATGGCATTTTCTAGAGTGGTTAAAAAAGAGAATATTCTTATTGAGAAGCATATTAGAAGGTATCAGGAACTATGTATATATACATTTGTAAACAAGTTGATAAAATACTTAAAATAAATATAAGTATATCTGTACTATCTCTTGTTGGCTGCAGATGTTGAATCTGCAAGTAGACATCTTGAAAAGTTTTACAGTCGTTTTTGATGCAGGTGGTTGTGAGTAACAGGAGACATGTACTGTGAGAGTTTAAGAGTACATATGTAGTGCTGAAGTGAGATAACAGGGTTAAGTGTAGAGTTTTTGGAATTGGTTGGTGGATGGATGTGTAACTGTTTGAAAGCAGCCAAAGAGTTGCAAACATTAAAGTAGAAAGGGTAAAAGGGGTGCCCTGTGCTATGGTGTCCACAGTCACTGAGGTAGTCAGATGAACTGTCTGCAGACTACCGGGTCCAAAATAGGTCTTGGAAAGTGGTACAAAGTTGCCAGATCAACTAAGATTGGGTCTAGGAGCTCTGGAAAGGTATACTTTCAACTTGAAACACCCTAGATTGGTTGGAAATAAGGTTTCAAACTGTCTGCGGTGATGGACACTGTTCGTGGACACGTCATCACGCCACACGGGTGTGGTCACATGATGACATTCGGGGACGACTGCAGCGCTGACGCTGGATATTGAGCATGGCTGTCTTCAAATGAGCGTGCTCTCCGTGGACTAATTAAAAGTGCATCATGCAAGAACAGACATGTCCGGAAATGGTGCGCTCTCCATGGAAACCCCAATTTTGTGCCTGGACACCCCCGACAGTTGTATGGTGTGTGGACTATTAATTGGCGTTTAAAAAAAAAGATTCTGCCAAAATATACAGCATATTTATGGTATAAAAAATACATGTATTTATGAAAGGGATGGGGTATCGGAATGGGAAACATAAACAGGAGAATTTGGAATTTCTATACAATGATCATGAGGGGAGTGAGGAAGTGAAGCTTCATTAAATCACATTTTAAAAGTTCATAAAAATCATTATGAAGTTCATCCAATTTTGCAGTCACACTCATGATTTCATTATGTACGGTTGGCGATAGAGATTGTCATTCTGATACTTGGCATTCTCCATAATTCAATTGGGGTGTTGTTTCTTCATATAAAGTATGTGCTATAAGAAAAGAAGATATTATTATTTCAATGAGCTTTGTGTAAATTACATTATTTGTTTATATTGAAAGATGCATTGTTTACCATTAGAGATTTTATCGTCAATAATGTCTCCTTTTGGGAAGTTTTCTTCCAACCACTCAAGTTTGTTTGCCATTTCTGTTAAGATAATAAAATGGTGCTTACTGCTTATACATGTTTACATAACCAATGGTAATTTGTACATTTTCAAATGATGATTTGTACAAAAAGGTATATTTGGGTGTTGTAACTATAAGTGAAGTTGTTATATGTATATGAGTTTGTTAGTTGAAGTTTACAACATTTTCTGTTGTCCCCTGTGCTTCTGGCCTTTGTGAATGCTACCTGATGTCCACTGACTTTTGTGTTGCCCACGACTCTAGAAATGCTACATTGGGGGTGATTTTAATATGAGGAACTTATAGTAAATTAAGGGTTCACTGGTAAAATCCTATGAAATTCTGTGAAAAAATATTTGTAAACGTACGTTATGGTTAAGTTGCACTGATAAAAACCTATCAAATTAATGAATAAACATGTTAAAGGGACGTAAAACCAAAAAACCCTAGAAATTCACCAGTTATGGTAAGCTCAGTAACCATAACTCGCACCACCATGGCCTGGGAAATTCCATGATTGAAGTGAAATAGAGAGGTACACACCTTCTATCATATACATATTTTACAAAGAACTTCTCCCCCAGCAACACAAATCCATTTGTCAGTGATATGCAGCACCCCTCTGTTTAAGGGCAAGGTCTAGGAAGTGGGAACAATTAGGAATTTAGTTTGAGGCCAAGGGCACACCTTTTTTTAAAATCCAAGGTTTAAGAAGTGGTAATAATTGGGATTTTCATTTAAGGGTAAGTATATCTTTTGTTTAAAAGGAAAATTTGGGAAGGTTTATCAGTTGGGAATTTCGTTTTTGGGGCAAGGACCTTTTTGTTTAAAAGGCAAGGTTTGGGAATGGTGACAATTATCAAATTTGTTTTGTGGCAAGGACCTTTTTGTTGTTAAGGAATCTGGGGAGGACAGGGAAAATAAAGGCGCCCAATCACTTTACGTGACCATAACTTAAGTCCCACTAGGAAAGAGGGTGGAAGTTTCAAACTCTTCCAGTCTACTGCGAGTACATTGAATTGAATTGATATTCAGACAAGGGTCTACACAATTTGGATCCCCTCCCCCCACCCACTCCAAAGGGAAGATATTAAGGCAGGCAGATAGACCAAACATTTGGTTTCAAATGGATCAATTCTGCTTACATCATCTCGGGGAAGACCACCAGGCTCCTCAGGGATCAGCTCAGTGTTTGGTCACTTCAGTCAGAGATCGTCACCAGCTTTCATCCCTCATCTTTTCATGAATCAGGGCCTATTCAGCTTTTGGCTTCCCCAGTTTCTCTTTCCAGGGAAAGTTTAAGGCATCTCAATGTTAAGGTCTCACCACCCAAGATGGGTTTAGGCAGTGTTTCCTTTTTCTCCTTCTGTTCTTTGTCTTTTTCCTATGCAAAGTTTAGGCCTCTCAATGCAGACCTTCCCAAGTAAGGTCAATCAGCTGTCTCCGGATTCACCCATGCAAATTATAGGTAAGCCCTGGAAGATGTTTAGCAGCTCTTCCTCATAAATGGTTTTGGCAGGTCTTTCTGTCTCCCCTTTCCTTGTCTGTCCTCTCTCCACATAGAGCAAGTGCTTTTCATGTTAAGTCCCTCCCACAAAATATTGAGATCAGGAGGTATCAAATTATTAACCTAGAATTTCCATTGAACCGCTGCAGTTCTCTGCCCCTCCCACAATTCCACCCCTGTCTGCATATAGGCCCAGGGAGTTCCATGATGGAGTGAAGAAGAGAGGTACACACCTTCAATCATATACATTTTTTTAGCTGTCAGCTTTTTCAATCAAAAAAGTCCCTACATGGAAACATTTTGTAATTTACCAATAAATGCCATAATGCATATATATATATTAATCTTTCCCTAACAATGACGGATTGGTGGAGACTACTCTCATTTCAGCATGTTATATTATGGGCACACTATGGATCTTTTCCCTTTATTCCAAAACGAACATAGTTGGAAATATGAAACTTCATAATCGAATAACTGATTTAACTAGCCAGTAGCTCCCCAACTTTCAGACTTCTAACATTTTCAGGGCAAATAGAAACACCTTTGAGCCTGCCACTGGGTTATAAACAATCAAATTCAGATACAACTGACATCAACACCATCACTATCATAGCAGCTTTCAAATGAGATCTGCCACAAGTCTGTAAGTATGATGATCTCAAAGTTATCAAAAAAAGATCATATATTTATACATTTAAAGAAAATAGTTTCATTTTTTGGTTCTTGTTCTCATGTCCCTGAAAGCACACGGTTCAGAGACTCTCCACTCTCTGGCTGAATGTTGATTTAAGGCTGGGGTAAAAATATGAGCCCTTTGTTCTTTGAGAGCTGATGGGATGCAGAGTTTTGTATCCTGCAGCTGATGATTCACCTCTGCCCTCTGACACCATGAGGCCATTTTGGAATTTCCATTTTGTCCTTGTAATCTTGAGTTGACCAGCATTTTGATCTAATAGTTTGTATTTATCTGAACACTGTACCCACCCAGGCTGGTTGTAAATACCTGATATGCTTGAGCCGAGGTCTCACAGTGATCTGTATTCTAGGTAAGGAGCCAAAAGGCCTGCAGTAGGGGGAAGGCACTTGGGAATCCTGCCCAACACCAAGAAACATTGGTCTGTCCTGGGCTCATAAGTGATGTACATCTGGCCTCTGAAAACAAAATAGCAGTTTCAATTATTGCATGTGTTTCCCTGTGCAGCATTTCATTTTTTTACGGTGGCAAACTGAAAGTGAAAGGCTGCTGTTCATTTTGTTTATTCACAATGGGCATTCTTATTTAAAAAAAATGTCAATTTCTGTGTATAAAAGAATAGTGTAATTTTCAGCAAGACACATATGGTCCATGATTCACTGTTCATTGTGTCATTTCAGCAAGGCACATTTTTTTCACCCACCAGGCCCTTTTGCTGTGTTGAGGGTTGTGCTGACATGTACATTCCAGTGGGTCTTTGCCCATTAGACCAATGTATTTCACAGTTTGGCCTAACCTGGCATTTCTTTTTTTGTGATGTTGGGGCTGTCGTTAAACCCCACAATGCACACATCATACGCACTATCCCCCAAGACAATTGCATTACAAAATACACTCTCCACAGCGGGCACTTTCCAACACACAATATGCATCACAACATACACAAAACCCCCAGAGCATACCTACTACGACATACACTCAAATTTAAAAAAATCTTGTAACAACATTCAGTCAACCACAACCACACATTTACCACAACCACAGATAGCAGACACAATTACCTCCACTACATAAGCATACAAAAAATTTACACGCAAGAAATTACATAGTTTCAGGAACAATATTCAACCATACTTATAACCACCACAGCAAACACATTCCAAGATGCACTCAAACAAGAACATATATCATTACAGGAGCAATATTCAGACAGCATTGTCATAACCTTGCACAACATAAGCACTATCCCTTACTGTGTGTACATTACAAAATACACACAACCCCCACAGCTTACACATTTCAACATATACTCAAACAACAAAACACACAATTCTAGTAAAGATATTCAGCCAATATTACCACAACCACACATACCAGACACATACCAGACACACTTACCCCCACTATGTATGCATCAAAACATGCACTCAAACAAGGAAATAGGGTCCATACCAGGAGATCCATTACGTTTTTTGGGAGTGACAGCCGCTTCTACTTCTTTGACAGAAATGCTAAGCATACACATATCATGTGATTGACAAGGGAGAGTACTGGCAGTAACCCTATTTTGACCGTTGCAAAAATGGCTGTACATGGAGCTATAATGTAGTATCTGCTGATCTTGGAAAACGTGTGTCTGAGGATACTTTGTATTATCCAAAATGTGCTATGATCTTTAGTATTTACTATTTTCAGTAATGTATCCCATAACTGAGTTAAAAATATTTTTTGGTATCAATAAGTGTTTTATGTTCGTGTCTCAGGACCTAATTTGTTGGGTGAATCTATTAGCCTCTGGGTTGAGGTCGTCTAATAGCTTTTGTTTGGAAGACTTGCAATCTTGATCGAACCGGCCTCGACATTTAAAGTTGCTGTTTTTGATGGATGGACATTATTTTGTGAAAAATGGCCTCAATGTTTTACTGATAGGGTCCCATATTATCCTAGAGGTAATAGTGCCATGAGTGTCTAATATATCTTCTAAAATGCAATGGAATTTTATTTTGAATTTTGATTGATTTCCAAAGCACCCTCCTTCTTTTAGATTGGAGTGAGATATCTTCTGCTACACCTGTGTTTTGTTTGCTGTAAAATGGTGGCAACTGCATTGTTAAGTGCAGAGGGTCATGGTTGTTTAATAAAGGACGGGTGACCTCGAAATCATGTACTATCCTCCAACTCTCTAGTGTGGTAACTATAAAGTCTATGTGAGACTATCTTGCAAGTAAACGAAATGTGGATTCGGCAGGCATATCACTTCCAAAGCTGCCATTGCACGATCTAAAACCCGTAGTAAAAAGATATTCTATTAATTGAAGGGTTTGTTTGGATCAAGGTTTGCTCAAATAGCACCGAGGGAGAGGGACTTATATTGGTATACTATATCTAGTTGGGCAATGAAGTTCCATGCAAGCACGACATGCATATTTCAGTTTTGTAAGGCATTGGAAAACGACTCCAAGGCTTTAATGTGAGAGCTTAACACACCTATTGAGTTTTCAGTTGATATGAGGATATCAATCTTCTTTATTATGAACGAAAATGCAGGGATCAATCAATTCCAATATTCACTTAAAATAATTCTGAGAGTGTAATAAGGGGGGAGTTTATTACTTTGGGTGTGTGGGATTGATATGATATGATATAAGTCATTTATAACGCACAAGTGTTTCTAGGCACGACAAGACAGGGGTGGAAGACAGAGGGAGGACAATACAAACGATCTTACTAGGCCTTGTGACATTCAGATTGTGCAAGTGTGACAGTGCCAAAGTGCAGGGGGGAGGGAGAGGCGGAAGTGCCAGGGAGAGGGAGGGGAAGTGTGATCAGGGTAGCAATGCTCTGAGTAATTATGCTCAGAGGGTAGCCACGCAACCAGTCAGCTAGGCAGACAGGTGGGTCATCAGGGGAGGGAGAGAGAACAATCCGAGGAGAATCGGAAGGTCTTGAGCTGCTTTCGGAACTTCAGGTGGTCCAGCTCAAGTTTGAGAGGAGAAGGGAGGCCATTCCAGAGGGAGGCACCTGCAGAAGAGAGAGATCTACCCCCACTCTCTGCCTAGCGAAGCATCTGACCCTCAGAGAGTTGGAGGTAGTTGAGTGAATGGTTCGAGAAGAGAGGTATTTTGGAAGAGAGAGTTGGATGTAGTGTGGGCCCTGGCCCCAGAAAGCCTTGTGGATGATGCCGAGGGTTTTGAACTTGGTCCTTGCAGCCACAGGGTTCAGTGGAGAGATGTCAGTGCTGGAGAGATACAGTCCCTGTATGCGGGAGACCTGTGGCTGCAAAGGGAAAGTAGTAAACAACTGGCACAGGGAACACCTTAAATATATAATATAAGAATATATCCAGAGCCGATAGTTCCCCTTTCTCTTTCAACATTTCCAATGCAATAAACATCTTCTTGTGGAAAAGTTCCCCAAAGTGTGTCACTCCCAATCTCTTCATCGGAGCCGCAGAACCCCACCTTACTGGTGAAAGGGATCTCCGAAATGTGAATTACAGGGAGCTCAGGTGAGTAGAAAACGTTGCTGCTGGTCTTGTGTTCTATGTGGGTTCAGGCTCTACAGGTTGTGTCAACTATATTGTGTGCCCATTGTACTCTATCCGGTGCTGTAAGGATGACAGATCGCAGCAGAGCTGGTGCCGCAATTGCCCTCTCTATCTCCACGTGTCTTCTGTCCCCCTGCATTTCAAACCAATAACAGAGAATCCCTGCCTGTGCCACATTATAGTAGGTTTCAATTTCGGGAAGTGCCAAATCCCCTCCAGTATAGGCGCTGCTAGCTTGTCCCAGGAGACCCTGGCTTGTTTACCCACCCATCGGAACTGTAGTACCACTGATTTCAGTACTCAGAATTATTCCCCTGATATCACTATTGGGGCATTCAAAAAGACATACAGTAACCTCGGGAGTAACGTCATTTTGATCACTGATATCCTGCCATATATATTAAGAGGGTGGTTCTTCCATCCTGCCATAGCCTCTTTTGCCTGTCCCAGGAGTTTCATATAATTGCTGTAATATACCACTTTGCTGTCCCTAGCTTTGTTGATCCCCAAGTAGCGGGTTTCAACCATATGCCATTGGAATCCCCACCCATCTTGATACCCCTCAACCGTGTCAGTTAATGGGAAGAGGAGTGATTTAGTGGTGTTTACCTTTAACCCCGTGAGATCCCCAAATTGCTGCACATCCTGCATAATTGGGTCTAGGTTAGTAGTGGGGTTCATGACAGGCAGCACCATATAATCTCTATACAGTGATAGCACTACCCTATGGGCATGCAGTTGAACTCCACAGTGCAAGTGCATTTCTCTTATTCTTTCCGCTAACAGCTCTATTGCCAGGGCAGACAGCAAGGGGGGCAGATGGCACCCCTGTCGTGTCTCCCTTCCCAATGCTGTAGTCAATGTTAGTTGGCCATACACCCTCATCCTGGTTACTGGGTGCGTGTATGATAATGAGACCATGGTTATAAGCTGCTCCCTCATCCCCATTTGTCGCAAGACAGAGAACAGAAGGTCCACTCAACCGAATCAAATGCGTTAGTGGCATCAAGTAAGGCTGCTGCTATTGAATCCTCCTGATGCACTGCTGTGATCATCCCAAACATTCTCCTGAGCCCATATGAGGTAGAGCGCCCATGTATGAAGCCTGCCTGATCCGCCCTCACCATTGTTAGCATCATGGTGGATAGTCGAGATGGTTGGAGTTTTGCTAAGATTGTGTTGTCTATGTTGATAAGTGATATTGGGCGATCAGATGAGCAATCATTAGAGGGCTTATCCAGCTTTTATAATACCACCAATATTTCCTACTTCAGAGATTCTGGCAGCTGCCCCTCTTCCAAGCTGTGTTCAAACATCTTTAGAAAATTGGGGGCAAGCCTGTCAGCATAATGTTTATAGAATTCCGATGTGAACCTGTCAGGTCCCGGCAGATTCCAGTTTGATAGGGATTTAATAGCATTCATCACTCCAGCCAATGTCAGGGGATGGCCCAGCTGCTCCCTTTGTTCATCCATTCACCAATGTAAAGCTACCTGGACCTGATACGAGTCTATCTCTGCCTGGGTGGCCCAGATTTGGGAGGAGTATGATTGATCATAAAACCCAAACAACTGCTGTACTATCTCCTTGACTTCAAACCGATCCACCCCCTGATCATCCGCTATCACCAAAATTCTGCCTCTAAGATTGTCCATCTTAGTTTCCCTTGGCAATGTCCTTCCCTGGGCCTGTCCCCACCCATATTTACCTATTGCCACTTGCCCCCAATGTACTTGGCCTCCTTAAGTGCCACTGTCTGGAATTCCTGCAGCTGCTGCAAGATCTCCACTTGTTCTTCGTTTGTTGGAGTAGGCGCAGCCATTTGCAATGCTCATATGTTGCTTTCCTTAGCGGCCAGTTCCCTTCTGATTTGCTTTAGTATCCCTGATTTCTTGGCTATGCATTCCCCTCTGATCATGCACTTGAAGCATTGCCACAGAGCCCCCGCAGATATCACTGAACCCACATTAATTAAAAAAAAAAGGTATGGCTGTTGTTAAGCTCTCACAAAACACCATGTCTGTGAGACCTTTGCTTTTGAATCACATGGGAAGCCTCTCCTTCACCCATCCAGACAGCTCAATGGTCAGTAATACGGGGGCATTGTCTGACAGGGTGCGAGCGAGGATGTCTACCTCCCTCACTTGTTCCAGCAGTGACTGTGACACAAAGGAATAGTCTATCTGTGATGCTGAATGGTGGGGTGCAGAGTGGCACGTATATTGCTGCTTATTCTGGTTTCTGACCCTCCAATCATCTTCAACCTCTCATGTGAGACCCATGTCCTATAGTCTATGTGTCCCCTTATTCCCTGTATGGTGGCAATGCCCAGTTAGATCGTATGCAGGGCTCATGACTGCATTGAAGTCGCATGTCCAGATTATCTCCCCTGGCAGTAACTTCCCCAACTGCTGTTCTATCCAATCTAGCGTATCTACCATATCCTGATTTGGGCTGTAATAGTTGATTAAAGTGTACAGTTTCCCCTGAATAGTGCCCTGCACCACAAGAGCCCTACCCTCCCTGTCTTTGAGAACATTGATCTGGCGAAACCCAGCAGCATTGTGTATGAGGGTGCCCACCCCCCTTGCATACAAGGAATATGATGAGAGATATCTGTGGCATTCCCAGCTCTTCCCAAAACTAGACTCCACCTCGAGTTAAATGGGTCTCTTGGAAAAATGCAACCCTCACCTGATGCTACTGCATGTACAGCAAGACCTTCTGACACTTTGACAGGCAGTTTAACCCCCTGACATTCCAGGTGATAAAACTAAGTGGTGCCATCGATCTTTGTAAGAGCCTGCACATCTCCAGGAGTTTGAGCTCTCATACCTTTTGTCCCTCCCCTCTCCTTCCATTCGCACAACATAAGCACCACACATTGTGTTTGTGGTATTGTACTCATACTGTTCTTGCCCCCCTCCCCGGACCCCACTGACAACTCCAATTCATCAGTGCGTTGCAAACCCTCCCCTCCCCAATGCCCCACCAGCATCCCCATTTCGAAAATGTTCTGGTCTACCCCTCCCCCCTCCGTTGAACTCCACAACTCTTCAGCTGTATCCCTACACCAACCTTGCACCCCAACTCATTAGTTCCCTGAACTCACCCCCTGCTGATCACCCAAACTAATCAGCTGTCTCCCTTCCCGTACCCATACAAAAAACGTAGGCTTCCGCATGGGGGACAGCCTGGAGCACAGCCATCCTCCACACCTCTAAAGTTTTGTGGTTCCTACTAGACACACTCAGATCGGTTACCACCTGGTCTCACGTGTCACGCATTGTTAAAGGATATGTGTCAGCAAACATGGTGTCACCCATTGTTCCTTCATTGTCAAGGATGTCTTGGTTGTAGTTCCAAAAAGGCATTGGCCTCCTCCGGAGTATGAAAATAGATTGCCCCCCCTCATGCTATATTCAAAGTTTGGCCGGGAACAGCATGCTGTAACAAATGCCACTGCCCCTTAGTTGTTTTTTAACTTCCACTAATGTCCTTCTGGAGGCCTGAACTTTAAAAAATCCAAGAAAAGTTTTACAGTATCTCCTTTGTAAGTCACCATTCCTTTCTCTTGAGCTTTGCAGAGGGCAGTGTCTCTGTCTCGATAATTTAACATCTGAGTTATGATCGGGCGAGGTGGTGCCCCGGTAATTGGCCTATTCCCACTAGGGATTCCATGTGTTCTTTTGAATATATACACCACTGAGAATTCCTCCAGCCCAAGTGTCTCCCTCAGTATCTCTTCCACAAGGGGTTCCATATTCCTGTGCTCCACCGACTCTGATACCCCGATTATTCTTAGGTTGTTCCATCTGGATCGTTACTCCAGGTCATCGTGTTTATCAGCAAGCTCCTTCAGTGCCCACTTCACAAGTGTCATGTCTATGGCCACTGAAGTGGACTCACCCTCCACAGTAGACATCCTTCCCTCCACCTCGTCCAGCCTCTCTCCATGTTTGTCCAAACAAACCTGCATGTGGTCAACCTTGCAGGTAAGTGTTTCCATGTTCCCGTTGAGAGACTGCATGCTGTATTGCAGTTAATTAAACATATCCTTAATGTCCTGGAAAGCCTCTGTTGGATCTAGAGATGCCGTTTGGGGTTGTGCTTCCAGAGAGTCTTCCATTGGTTTGTTATTTCTCGTTTGGGAAAGTACAATATGTTGGCAGTACACTTATACTTGTCAATATGATGCATTCCAATATGTGGGTTCTTATTAAGTCTTGGTTTTTGTCTTTGTATTGTGAGAGTTGTAGTTGCACTTTTTCCATTGCAAAACTTGAATTAAAAGTCCCATGGTGCAGAGAAAAACTAGGGCTGTATAAACACCTACAGGTTGGAACAGGTTATGTTAACAAATATGAATGTACTCCCAAGGTAATAAAATTATACACATTAAGTGCCCCTTAAAAATGTTGTACACATCTTTAGCATTTGCTTTTCTTTTTTTTTACAACTAAAAAGTTACACACAGTGGTGTTATAAATGTATACGTGTTGAAAAAAGAGGAGAGGGGCGCACTCCAGTTCCCTGCACAGTAAACCTTCTCAGCCACAGGTGTTCTCCTCCGACCGGTTTCTGTGCCAATACACGTCATCAGGGAGGCTGTCTTAACTTTCAGCTCACAGCAAGTGCAGGTGTTAACACTTAGTGATGATTCTGCTGCAAGGACTTCTGGTAGCTGTAGTCATCAGGTTTGCAAGGAACAAACTCACACCCAATCCCATAAATGGGGAAAGGTGGGGAGTAGCCTACAGTGAGGCACTCCAAAGTTGGGCATATATTACCCCGGTGCAGCACCCTATAAGATTTCTGAAGATTCCACCCTTCAGAAAACTTGCAAATGTGTTGAAAAAAGAGGAGAGGGGCGCACTCCAGTTCCCTGCACAGTAAACCTTCTCAGCCACAGGTGTTCTCCTCCGACCGGTTTCTGTGCCAATACACATCATCAGGGAGGCTGTCTTAACTTGCAGCTCACAGCAAGTGCAGGTGTTAACACTTAGTGATAATTCTGCTGCAAGGACTTCTGGTAGCTGTAGTCATCAGGTTTGCAAGGAACAAACTCACACCCAATCCCATAAATGGGGAAAGGTGGGGAGTAGCCTACAGTGAGGCACTCCAAAGTTGGGCATATATTACCCCGGTGCAGCACCCTATAAGATTTCTGAAGATTCCACCCTTCAGAAAACTTGCAAATGTGTTGAAAAAAGAGGAGAGGGGCGCACTCCAGTTCCCTGCACAGTAAACCTTCTCAGCCACAGGTGTTCTCCTCCGACCGGTTTCTGTGCCAATACACGTCATCAGGGAGGCTGTCTTAACTTGCAGCTCACAGCAAGTGCAGGTGTTAACACTTAGTGATAATTCTGCTGCAAGGACTTCTGGTAGCTGTAGTCATCAGGTTTGCAAGGAACAAACTCACACCCAATCCCATAAATGGGGAAAGGTGGGGAGTAGCCTACAGTGAGGCACTCCAAAGTTGGGCATATATTACCCCGGTGCAGCACCCTATAAGATTTCTGAAGATTCCACCCTTCAGAAAACTTGCAAATGTGTTGAAAAAAGAGGAGAGGGGCGCACTCCAGTTCCCTGCACAGTAAACCTTCTCAGCCACAGGTGTTCTCCTCCGACCGGTTTCTGTGCCAATACACGTCATCAGGGAGGCTGTCTTAACTTGCAGCTCACAGCAAGTGCAGGTGTTAACACTTAGTGATAATTCTGCTGCAAGGACTTCTGGTAGCTGTAGTCATCAGGTTTGCAAGGAACAAACTCACACCCAATCCCATAAATGGGGAAAGGTGGGGAGTAGCCTACAGTGAGGCACTCCAAAGTTGGGCATATATTACCCCGGTGCAGCACCCTATAAGATTTCTGAAGATTCCACCCTTCAGAAAACTTGCAAATGTGTTGAAAAAAGAGGAGAGGGGCGCACTCCAGTTCCCTGCACAGTAAACCTTCTCAGCCACAGGTGTTCTCCTCCGACCGGTTTCTGTGCCAATACACGTCATCAGGGAGGCTGTCTTAACTTGCAGCTCACAGCAAGTGCAGGTGTTAACACTTAGTGATAATTCTGCTGCAAGGACTTCTGGTAGCTGTAGTCATCAGGTTTGCAAGGAACAAACTCACACCCAATCCCATAAATGGGGAAAGGTGGGGAGTAGCCTACAGTGAGGCACTCCAAAGTTGGGCATATATTACCCCGGTGCAGCACCCTATAAGATTTCTGAAGATTCCACCCTTCAGAAAACTTGCAAATGTGTTGAAAAAAGAGGAGAGGGGCGCACTCCAGTTCCCTGCACAGTAAACCTTCTCAGCCACAGGTGTTCTCCTCCGACCGGTTTCTGTGCCAATACACGTCATCAGGGAGGCTGTCTTAACTTGCAGCTCACAGCAAGTGCAGGTGTTAACACTTAGTGATAATTCTGCTGCAAGGACTTCTGGTAGCTGTAGTCATCAGGTTTGCAAGGAACAAACTCACACCCAATCCCATAAATGGGGAAAGGTGGGGAGTAGCCTACAGTGAGGCACTCCAAAGTTGGGCATATATTACCCCGGTGCAGCACCCTATAAGATTTCTGAAGATTCCACCCTTCAGAAAACTTGCAAATGTGTTGAAAAAAGAGGAGAGGGGCGCACTCCAGTTCCCTGCACAGTAAACCTTCTCAGCCACAGGTGTTCTCCTCCGACCGGTTTCTTTGCCAATACACGTCATCAGGGAGGCTGTCTTAACTTGCAGCTCACAGCAAGTGCAGGTGTTAACACTTAGTGATAATTCTGCTGCAAGGACTTCTGGTAGCTGTAGTCATCAGGTTTGCAAGAAACAAACTCACACCCAATCCCATAAATGGGGAAAGGTGGGGAGTAGCCTACAGTGAGGCACTCCAAAGTTGGGCATATATTACCCCGGTGCAGCACCCTATAAGATTTCTGAAGATTCCACCCTTCAGAAAACTTGCAAATGTGTTGAAAAAAGAGGAGAGGGGCGCACTCCAGTTCCCTGCACAGTAAACCTTCTCAGCCACAGGTGTTCTCCTCCGACCGGTTTCTGTGCCAATACACGTCATCAGGGAGGCTGTCTTAACTTGCAGCTCACAGCAAGTGCAGGTGTTAACACTTAGTGATAATTCTGCTGCAAGGACTTCTGGTAGCTGTAGTCATCAGGTTTGCAAGGAACAAACTCACACCCAATCCCATAAATGGGGAAAGGTGGGGAGTAGCCTACAGTGAGGCACTCCAAAGTTGGGCATATATTACCCCGGTGCAGCACCCTATAAGATTTCTGAAGATTCCACCCTTCAGAAAACTTGCAAATATGTTGAAAAAAGAGGAGAGGGGCGCACTCCAGTTCCCTGCACAGTAAACCTTCTCAGCCACAGGTGTTCTCCTCCGACCGGTTTCTGTGCCAATACACGTCATCAGGGAAGCTGTCTTAACTTGCAGCTCACAGCAAGTGCAGGTGTTAACACTTAGTGATAATTCTGCTGCAAGGACTTCTGGTAGCTGTAGTCATCAGGTTTGCAAGGAACAAACTCACACCCAATCCCATAAATGGGGAAAGGTGGGGAGTAGCCTACAGTGAGGCACTCCAAAGTTGGGCATATATTACCCCGGTGCAGCACCCTATAAGATTTCTGAAGATTCCACCCTTCAGAAAACTTGCAAATGTGTTGAAAAAAGAGGAGAGGGGCGCACTCCAGTTCCCTGCACAGTAAACCTTCTCAGCCACAGGTGTTCTCCTCCGACCGGTTTCTGTGCCAATACACGTCATCAGGGAGGCTGTCTTAACTTGCAGCTCACAGCAAGTGCAGGTGTTAACACTTTATAAATGTATACATGCATTTTTGTATTATTTTTACTTTAATGAAAATGCTCCTAAAAAGATTTTTTTTAAAGCACAGCATTTTCTATTTTTAATTTCATGTAAATTTTATACTTTCGAATGTTACAATCCAGTCCTGTTTTTTTTTTTTTTTTTGCATTCTGGGACATGCAATCCGAGTTGTGTAATGGGAGAGGTGGGATTACAAGTAACAGAATGCAGAGAAAAAAAACAAGACTTGCTAATCACCTATAGATTGTAATGGGTCATTTTGGCCAGTGTGGATCTACTGCCAACATACTAAACTTAAATACACCAAGTGCCATTAAAACATTGTGTACACATCTTTTGAATCTGCTTTTTCTTTCTTTAACAAAAAGGTTACACACAGTGCTGCTGTAAATGTGCATATGCATTTTGTAACTATCATGAACATGCTTCTAAAAAAGAAAATTGTTTAAATTCACTGCATTGTAAGTAACTGCCACTTGATGTGAGCAGGTTCTGAATGCTACAATGCATGGCATTTTCTAGAGTGGTTAAAAAAGAGAATATTCTTATTGAGAAGCATATTAGAAGGTATCAGGAACTATGTATATATACATTTGTAAACAAGTTGATAAAATACTTAAAATAAATATAAGTATATCTGTACTATCTCTTGTTGGCTGCAGATGTTGAATCTGCAAGTAGACATCTTGAAAAGTTTTACAGTCGTTTTTGATGCAGGTGGTTGTGAGTAACAGGAGACATGTACTGTGAGAGTTTAAGAGTACATATGTAGTGCTGAAGTGAGATAACAGGGTTAAGTGTAGAGTTTTTGGAATTGGTTGGTGGATGGATGTGTAACTGTTTGAAAGCAGCCAAAGAGGGAGTGTTGCAAACATTAAAGTAGAAAGGGTAAAAGGGGTGCCCTGTGCTATGGTGTCCACAGTCACTGAGGTAGTCAGATGAACTGTCTGCAGACTACCGGGTCCAAAATAGGTCTTGGAAAGTTGTACAAAGTTGCCAGATCAACTAAGATTGGGTCTAGGAGCTCTGGAAAGGTATACTTTCAACTTGAAACACCCTAGATTGGTTGGAAATAAGGTTTCAAACTGTCTGCGGTGATGGACACTGTTCGTGGACACGTCATCACGCCACACGGGTGTGGTCACATGATGACATTCGGGGACGACTGCAGCGCTGACGCTGGATATTGAGCATGGCTGTCTGCAAATGAGCGTGCTCTCCGTGGACTAATTAAAAGTGCATCATGCAAGAACAGACATGTCCGGAAATGGTGCGCTCTCCATGGAAACCCCAATTTTGTGCCTGGACACCCCGACAGTTGTATGGTGTGTGGACTATTAATTGGCGTTTAAAAAAAAAGATTCTGCCAAAACAATATACAGCATATTTATGGTATAAAAAATACATGTATTTATGAAAGGGATGGGGTATCGGAATGGGAAACATAAACAGGAGAATTTGGAATTTCTATACAATGATCATGAGGGGAGTGAGGAAGTGAAGCTTCATTAAATCACATTTTAAAAGTTCATAAAAATCATTATGAAGTTCATCCAATTTTGCAGTCACACTCATGATTTCATTATGTACGGTTGGCGATAGAGATTGTCATTCTGATACTTGGCACTCTCCATAATTCAATTGGGGTGTTGTTTCTTCATATAAAGTATGTGCTATAAGAAAAGAAGATATTATTATTTCAATGAGCTTTGTGTAAATTACATTATTTGTTTATATTGAAAGATGCATTGTTTACCATTAGAGATTTTATCGTCAATAATTTCTCCTTTTGGGAAGTTTTCTTCCAACCACTCAAGTTTGTTTGCCATTTCTGTTAAGATAATAAAATGGTGCTTACTGCTTATACATGTTTACATAACCAATGGTAATTTGTACATTTTCAAATGATGATTTGTACAAAAAGGTATATTTGGGTGTTGTAACTATAAGTGAAGTTGTTATATGTATATGAGTTTGTTAGTTGAAGTTTACAACATTTTCTGTTGTCCCCTGTGCTTCTGGCCTTTGTGAATGCTACCTGATGTCCACTGACTTTTGTGTTGCCCACGACTCTAGAAATGCTACATTGGGGGTGATTTTAATATGAGGAACTTATAGTAAATTAAGGGTTCACTGGTAAAATCCTATGAAATTCTGTGAAATAACATTTGTAAACGTACGTTATGGTTAAGTTGCACTGATAAAAACCTATCAAATTAATGAATAAACATGTTAAAGGGACGTAAAACCAAAAAACCCTAGAAATTCACCAGTTATGGTAAGCTCAGTAACCATAACTCGCACCACCGTGGCCTGGGAAATTCCATGATTGAAGTGAAATAGAGAGGTACACACCTTCTATCATATACATTTTTTGCAAAGAACTTCTCCCCCAGCAACACAAATCCATTCGTCAGTGATATGCAGCACCCCTCTGTTTAAGGGCAAGGTCTAAGAAGTGGGAACAATTAGGAATTTAGTTTGAGGCCAGGGGCACACCTTTTTTTAAAATCCAAGGTTTAAGAATTGGTAATAATTGGGATTTTCATTTAAGGGTAAGTATATCTTTTGTTTAAAAGGAAAATTTGGGAAGGTTTATCAGTTAGGAATTTCGTTTTTGGGGCAAGGACCTTCTAGTTTAAAAGGCAAGGTTTGGGAATGGTGACAATTATCAAATTTGTTTTGTGGCAAGGACCTTTTTGTTGTTAAGGAATCTGGGGAGGACAGGGAAAATAAAGGCGCCCAATTACTTTACGTGACCATAACTTAAGTCCCACTACGAAAGAGGGTGGAAGTTTCAAACTCTTCCAGTCTACTGGGAGTACATTGAATTGAATTGATATTCAGACAAGGGTCTACACAATTTGGATCCCCTCCCCCCACCCACTCCAAAGGGAAGATATTAAGGCAGGCAGATAGACCAAACATTTGGTTTCAAATGGATCAATTCTGCTTACATCAGCTGGGGAAGACCACCAGGCTCCTCAGGGATCAGCTCAGTGTTTGGTCACTTCAGTCAGAGATCGTCACCAGCTTTCATCCCTCATCTTTTCATGAATCAGGGCCTATTCAGCTTTTGGCTTCCCCAGTTTCTCTTTCCAGGGAAAGTTTAAGGCATCTCAATGTTAAGGTCTCACCACCCAAGATGGGTTTAGGCAGTGTTTCCTTTTTCTCCTTCTGTTCTTTGTCTTTTTCCTATGCAAAGTTTAGGCCTCTCAATGCAGGCCTTCCCAAGTAAGGTCAATCAGCTGTCTCCGGATTCACCCATGCAAATTATAGGTAAGCCCTGGAAGATGTTTAGCAGCTCTTCCTCATAAATGGTTTTGGCAGGTCTTTCTGTCTCCCCTTTCCTTGTCTGTCCTCTCTCCACATAGAGCAAGTGCTTTTCATGTTAAGTCCCTCCCACAAAATATTGAGATCAGGAGGTATCAAATTATTAACCTAGAATTTCCATTGAACCGCTGCAGTTCTCTGCCCCTCCCACAATTCCACCCCTGTCTGCATATAGTCCCAGGGAGTTCCATGATGGAGTGAAGAAGAGAGGTACACACCTTCAATCATATACATTTTTTTAGCTGTCAGCTTTTTCAATCAAAAAAGTCCCTACATGAAAACATTTTGTAATTTACCAATAAATGCCATAATGCATATATATATATTAATCTTTCCCTAACAATGACGGATTGGTGGAGGCTACTCTCATTTCAGCATGTTATATTATGGGCACACTATGGATCTTTTCCCTTTATTCCAAAACGAACATAGTTGGAAATATGAAACTTCATAATCGAATAACTGATTTAACTAGCCAGTAGCTCCCCAACTTTCAGACTTCTAACATTTTCAGGGCAAATAGAAACACCTTTGAGCCTGCCACTGGGTTATAAACAATCAAATTCAGATACAACTGACATCAACACCATCACTATCATAGCAGCTTTCAAATGAGATCTGCCACAAGTCTGTAAGTATGATGATCTCAAAGTTATCAAAAAAAGATCATATATTTATACATTTAAAGAAAATAGTTTCATGTTTTGGTTCTTGTTCTCATGTCCCTGAAAACACACGGTTCAGAGACTCTCCAGTCTCTGGCTGAATGTTGATTTAAGGCTGGGGTAAAAATATGAGCCCTTTGTTCTTTGAGAGCTGATGGGCTGCAGAGTTTTGTATCCTGCAGCTGATGATTCACCTCTGCCTTCTGACACCATGAGGCCATTTTGGAATTTCCATTTTGTCCTTGTAATCTTGAGTTGACCAGCATTTTGATCTAATAGTTTGTATTTATCTGAACACTGTACCCACCCAGGCTGGTTGTAAATACCTGATATGCTTGAGCCGAGGTCTCACAGTGATCTGTATTCTAGATAAGGAGCCAAAAGGCCTGCAGTAGGGGGAAGGCACTTGGGAATCCTGCCCAACACCAAGAAACATTGGTCTGTCCTGGGCTCATAAGTGATGTACATCTGGCCTCTGAAAACAAAATAGCAGTTTCAATTATTGCATGTGTTTCCCTGTGCAGCATTTCATTTTTTTACGGTGGCAAACTGAAAGTGAAAGGCCGCTGTTCATTTTGTTTGTTCACAATGGGCATTCTTATTTAAAAAAAAATGTCAATTTCTGTGTATAAAAGAATAGTGTAATTTTCAGCAAGACACATATGGTCCATGATTCACTGTTCAGTGTGTCATTTCAGCAAGGCACATTTTTTCACCCACCAGGCCCTTTTGCTGTGTTGAGGGTTGTGCTGACATGTACATTCCAGTGGGTCTTTGCCCATTAGACCAATGTATTTCACAGTTTGGCCTAACCTGGCATTTCTTTTTTTGTGATGTTGGGGCTGTCGTTAAACCCCACAATGCACACATCATACGCACTATCCCCCAAGACAATTGCATTACAAAATACACTCTCCACAGCGGGCACTTTCCAACACATAATATGCATCACAACATACACAAAACCCCCAGAGCATACCTACTACGACATACACTCAAATTTAAAAAAATCTTGTAACAACATTCAGTCAACCACAACCACACATTTACCACAACCACAGATAGCAGACACAATTACCTCCACTACATAAGCATACAAAAAAATTACACGCAAGAAATTACATAGTTTCAGGAACAATATTCAACCATACTTATAACCACCACAGCAAACACATTCCAAGATGCACTCAAACAAGAACATATATCATTACAGGAGCAATATTCAGACAGCATTGTCATAACCTTGCACAACATAAGCACTATCCCTTACTGTGTGTACATTACAAAATACACACAACCCCCACAGCTTACACATTTCAACATATACTCAAACAACAAAACACACAATTCTAGTAAAGATATTCAGCCAATATTACCACAACCACACATACCAGACACATACCAGACACACTTACCCCCACTATGTATGCATCAAAACATGCACTCAGACAAGGAAATAGGGTCCATACCAGGAGATCCATTACGTTTTTTGGGAGTGACAGCCACTTCTACTTCTTTGACAGAAATGCTAAGCATACACATATCATGTGATTGACAAGGGAGAGTACTGGCAGTAACCCTATTTTGACCGTTGCAAAAATGGCTGTACATGGAGCTATAATGTAGTATCTGCTGATCTTGGAAAACGTGTGTCTGAGGATACTTTGTATTATCCAAAATGTGCTATGATCTTTAGTATTTACTATTTTCAGTAATGTATCCCATAACTGAGTTCAAAATATTTTTTGGTATCAATAAGTGTTTTATGTTCGTGTCTCAGGACCTAATTTGTTGGGTGAATCTATTAGCCTCTGGGTTGAGGTCGTCTAATAGCTTTTGTTTGGAAGACTTGCAATCTTGATCGAACCGGCCTCGACGTTTAAAGTTGCTGTTTTTGATGGATGGACATTATTTTGTGAAAAATGGCCTCGATGTTTTACTGATAGGGTCCCATATTATCCTAGAGGTAATAGTGCCATGAGTGTCTAATATATCTTCTAAAATGCAATGGAATTTTATTTTGAATTTTGATTGATTTCCAAAGCACCCTCCTTCTTTTAGATTGGAGTGAGATATATTCTGCTACACGTGTGTTTTGTTTGCTGTAAAATGGTGGCAACTGCATTGTTAAGTGCAGAGGGTCATGGTTGTTTAATAAAGGACGGGTGACCTCGAAATCATGTACTATCCTCCAACTCTCTAGTGTGGTAACTATAAAGTCTATGTGAGACTATCTTGCAAGTAAACGAAATGTGGATTCGGCAGGCATATCACTTCCAAAGCTGCCATTGCACGATCTAAAACCCGTAGTAAAAAGATATTCTATTAATTGAAGGGTTTGTTTGGATCAAGGTTTGCTCAAATAGCACTGAGGGAGAGGGACTTATATTGGTATACTATATCTAGTTGGGCAATGAAGTTCCATGCAAGCACGACATGCATATTTCAGTTTTGTAAGGCATTGGAAAACGACTCCAAGGCTTTAATGTGAGAGCTTAACACACCTATTGAGTTTTCAGTTGATATGAGGATATCAATCTTCTTTATTATGAACGAAAATGCAGGGATCAATCAATTCCAATATTCACTTAAAATAATTCTGAGAGTGTAATAAGGGGGGAGTTTATTATTTGGGTGTGTGGGATTGATATGATATGATATAAGTCATTTATAACGCACAAGTGTTTCTAGGCACGACAAGACAGGGGTGGAAGACAGAGGGAGGACAATACAAACGATCTTACTAGGCCTTGTGACATTCAGATTGTGCAAGTGTGACAGTGCCAAAGTGCAGGGGGAGGGAGAGGCGGAAGTGCCAGGGAGAGGGAGGGGAAGTGTGATCAGGGCAGCAATGCTCTGAGTAATTATGCTCAGAGGGTAGCCACGCAACCAGTCGGCTAGGCAGACAGGTGGGTCATCAGGGGAGGGAGAGAGAACAATCCGAGGAGAATCGGAAGGTCTTGAGCTGCTTTCGGAACTTCAGGTGGTCCAGCTCAAGTTTGAGAGGTGCAGGGAGGCCATTCCAGAGGGAGGCACCTGCAGAAGAGAGAGATCTACCCCCACTCTCTGCCTAGCGAAGCATCTGACCCTCAGAGAGTTGGAGGTAGTTGAGTGAATGGTTCGAGAAGAGAGGTATTTTGGAAGAGAGAGTTGGATGTAGTGTGGGCCCTGGCCCCAGAAAGCCTTGTGGATGATGCCGAGGGTTTTGAACTTGGTCCTTGCAGCCACAGGGTTCAGTGGAGAGATGTCAGTGCTGGAGAGATACAGTCCCTGGGCTCGAGGCCAAGGATAAGTCTTGGAGTCCTGTTCTGGATTAGTTACAGAGGGTGGAGAGTAGGCGAAGGCAGATTGAGAAAGGGGATCTTGCAGTAGTCCAGATTAGAGAGAACCAGGGCTCTGGAGAAAGTGAGCTTCTCGGGGAAAGTTGGAAAAGGAAAAATACCTCTGTGGAGGTGCAGCTGGTAGTGGGACTTCTTGGCACTGAGATTTTTTGCTTCAAAGGAAGGTGAAGGAAGAAGGCCAAAGGAGGGCGGCCAGAGTGAGTGGGGGAAAGTGGGAGCAGGCATCCAGTACAAAGGATATCTGCCTTACTGGAATTACGGCAGAGATTGTTGGAGAGGGGGGATGTGCCTATTGGAGAGAAATGATTACTTTGTTAATTGCTATTGAAAATAAAGTGTGACCCAGAAGCAAAAGTGGTGTCATTGCATGTTTACATTATCCCTTGTTTTGATTGGACATGTTTTTCTTTTAATATAATTTGAAAGATATTGATCTTAAAAGCTCATCAACATTGAAGTTTGAAATCTTCATTTAAGATCAGCATATTGTGTACTTATTTAAAACAGAAATTCATAATGTATTGGATCACAGGAAGATGTAAGGGATATGAAATAGAGGTATCAGTAAATAATGATGATGGTGACAAATCTGCACTATGCTCATTTTGAATCTGGGAGGAGGACATGCATGAGATTGGATTTGGTAGGGATGTACCGTAGGAATAGCTGGGATGTGCCTCGTGTAAATGATAGTCTTGGGTGGACAGCTCAGCGGCAACACGCTTGCCTTGGAAGCAAGACAAAGTTGAACAACACAGGTTCGATCCTCGGGTCCATGCCTAGAAAACTCTGGGTATTAAGCACATTATACATAACCAATAATAATTATATAATTATAATACCAAATGAATAGAGGGCTATACAAGGAGAATTCAAAATTTGCCCTATCGAAGTGAAGCCTCATCGTGTGTCCTGTTAGAGATTTTCATATGCAAAATTAACTGTTTAACTTCAATCAATGCTCACTAAAGTGGAGCTTTATTTCAGCTTCAATATTTGACCCTTACAGTAACTTCAGGCCTGTCAAATTTATTTGAGACTCAATTGAGTTCTAATAGAGATGTTTGCATGGAAAATAAGGTTGCTAAACTTCATCCAATGATCACTAAATGCAACCTTAATTGAGCCTCACTAGTTGAGCTCAACTGAGCCTCATCCTTGGTTATAGTTGAGCAGTCATAGAGCTTCATCTGTTCAGCATTCATTGATTCTTATTTGTAGATATAGTTGAAAATGTTGTTGTGCTGTTATTGATCCAAATCATAGGGCCTCATTACAACTTTGGCGGTTGCCATGCTGCTATTGGCGGCATGGCTGCCCCCGAATCGGGTCTGGGTTCCCAGAATGTGGAATTACCGGGGCATTCCGAGTCCGGAAGGCCCGGTAATTTCTCCCTCCAGGAACCCGGGCCCGAACCTTCCCCATTCTCATCTGAGCCCCCATAGGGCTCAATGTGAATGGGAGAGGGCTTAAACAATGGGCCGATTATGAGCGGCCCGTTGTTTGCTCCCTCTTCCCCTCGCGGGACCCGGTAAGAACGCGTGGTTTGACCAAGCGTTACTTACCGGGTCCCGCGAGGGGAGCTTGTAATGAGGCAAACGGGTTTAACGGGTCTGCCTCCTTTAGCGGAGCCCGTTTACCCGTTCCGCCACAGTCGTAATGAGGCCCATACAGTGTTGTATTTGTTTTAGTTAAGTCGTAGATTGATTCCAATGACCTGCTATCAAAAATGAACCTTCAATCCAAAATGAGTTGTTGCCATCAGATAGTCCCAATGCACTCAACACAGAGAGATGCCCTTTAACCTCTTAAGTGCCAAGGACGGTTTGCATTGACTTGCATAATTGCCTGGCAATTAAGTGCAATGTTTCTTGCTCATTGCATCAAAATCGAAGAATAATCTATCAGTTGCGGCCCTGCAGTTATGATTAATTTACTCAACCCATAGGAATAGCACTTTTTGGTTGGCTTATAACTTTGTTCCCCCTTGATGAATCCTCACAAAACATTACAAAGAGAGTATATGGCCCTGTCAGATCGACCCTTCAAAGTTTTGTGAGGTTTTGCCAAGGGGAAGCAAAGTTATGGAAGCAAAGTTATAGAGGGGTCCCAAAATGTGTGGTTTTTCCCATGGATGCCATGGAAAAAAAATTGGTCACGTCTACAGCCCAAAATGCTGGACGGATTTTCACCAATTTTGCGGCAGGTACGGCGGCTTGGTCTTGAAAGCGCGCTTTTGTAAATTTGGTGTAGATCGGTCCAGTAGTTTTTTAAAAAATGACCAAAAAGTAGGCCCAACAAAATGTGTGATATCTGGGTTCAGTCTTCAAACTGACCTCCCTCTTTGGTCCACGGACAGGCACCCGATTGTCCAAGGGAGTTATGTGATGTTTGCGGACCTTAGACATAGTCGCTGATTGGATGGTGAAGAGCGTGAGGTGCGTCACATTTTTAGAGACACCCGCCATGTTGGATTGGCCGACATCCACCACTGTCCAAGAACATTGCGGTAAAACATATTAAGACACACAACATTGCACTTGTCAAACTAATGAAACAATATCTGGAAAGCTGAGGGGTGATGAGGTTGGGATGGGATATGGCCTTAAATAGCTAAAAAATGCGTGGGTTTCTTTTCTAATGTCTGTGAACAGCCCAGCGCAGTCCTCTGGTGTCCACAAACATCTCATGGACATCATTTAAATTTCAGAGGGGTGGGGGTAAGTTTCACTGGTTCACTGTGTATGATATGTACTTGTTAGGCAGTTAATTGTGTTTTGGTCAGAGGCTAGATTCTAGGGGGCCATGGCCACAGGCCATGCTCCCTGGAATATGTGCACTGGGTGCAATAACTACAGAAGTATTATGTGCATTGTGATTATAGGAAATGTAGTAGAAGTAAGGTTAGAATGTTCATAGAAGCAATATGTGTAAAGTAATTGACCGTAATTTGTGGGAGTATATGAAATTGAGTCATTGGGAAAAAATAAAAGAAAAAACGTACTGGATTAAAAAAAATACAAATATTACAAATAGTTGCAGGTAAACATTTGTGAGACACTTCTGTAAGTGCACTACATAGTCAAACATATAAGGGTATTGTTACATATTGGTGTGCAATAACACATGCATTGGTGTATGGCACTCACCTTATCCTTACATATCCCCCGTCTAATATCAATGGCAGTTGGCCCCTGTGATAGTGTGCTCGCAAGGGGGCAGAGTGGATGGAGATGCTGAAGGTGTGGTATACCATGTGCACCAGAAAGATGTCTTATGCACTGTGACTATTGTGGAAATGGACACTGCAGTGCTGGTGTCTGCAGACTTTCCTTTGAAGACCTTGTTCCTGCAATGAACATATGTATGAGTCCATTGAATGTTGTCCCCCTGGGTCTTTTGTGTTATTACCCCCTACTTCCAACCTTGTTGGGTTGTTTGTCCAAAGACTACTGACACATTTTAGGTAGTGTTGGCAATAAAAGGCCCTGCATAATTACATACATCATAGTACAATTTTATTCATAACATTTTGCATAAAAACAAGAAAAAGTCTTTTTGGGCATGAGGGGCAGTGGGTTTCCCAATAACCTGTGCCACCTTCTTTTCCCATGACTGTGTGGCAATGTTTGTTGTACTGTCATTCTTTTTTGTGTCCGTCTTTCATTTTTTTAATTCATATTTTTCTGGGTAGGTGGGTGGGTGAAAATGTAGAAGTCTTCTGCGGTATCAGAACGGCTCCTTTGTGCTCTGTTCAGAGTGATGTGTAAATTGGAGACCCTTGCTGGTAGGGCTCCTTTTATTTTCCTTTTGTGGCCTTAGGTCATTCGTTTGGTGGTGGCCTTGCTTCCCTTGGCAGGCTGCTGGTAGCAGAAATTTTGCATATGCATGTGTTACTCCCCGTCCTCGTATGCTGCACTTCCTTCCCTTCCTTTCGTGTTCTGCATAATGACCCCTGGGTCTTTTTGGCACCATGGTGTGAGTTCCTAACTTGTGTTTTGTTCCCCCCGGTGGTCACCTTTTTGCAGTGTGGGTAAAGGAAAGAGGGGGGGACAAGGAAACTGGAACTGAGGCAGTAAAAGTTGGGATACCAATCACTGTTGATATTCTGTATTTATTGTACTGTCCTAATATTGTACAACTTCAGCGCTGCATACTCGCCCTATGGGTCCCCGCAGTCCCTGCTTATGTTGCCCCAGATTCTAGCTACATATGGTGCCCTTATTTTGCGGTGCTGGCCTTTGTCATAGTCCTCCTCTTACTTTTACTAGAATCTGAATGTGTGTAGAGCAATTGTACTTTGTGGGCGGCTTTGCTGGTTGCTTTAAGGATGAAATTGACGATCCTTGTATTATTGACAAAGCTATCTGGCCTGTGGAAACACACTATCTGTAACTCTTTCTGACAAATTTCTTTTCTGCATGATACATTCGTTGTTGCTGCTACAAGTGTGTGCAAGGGAAATGCTTCTAACAGCTCAGAGCAGGGGCACATTACTATTGAGCTATAACATGCCTGTGTGCAACAATAAGGTTATTTTGGAAAGAAAATGTTTACTTTATTGTAAACAAGCACCAAGATACCGGTAAAATGGAAGTAAATATTATGATAGGTGGTTTACTTGAAATATATATATATATATTTTATACTACACTGTTTGCAAATAACAGTGTTAATTGATGCGGTATGCGTTTCCAGAAATGAAACTGACAGTGCATTGTTATTTGTCCTTGAAAACAGTGGACTAACAATTTGTGGGAGTAAATGTGTTGCCAATCGACAAAAAATTGATAATATTCACTGTATTAAAAGCAGACATCGGAAAGTTAAGTTTCTATTTCAGAAAACTGTGTTGTGAAGTGATTTGCCCTGTACAACATTGGAAAAATGGATTCGCAAAATGCAATGTAAGCAACATTTTTAGTGATAGCGATTGAAGTGTGTGAAGTGTACTCTCTGCCATATGATCAACGCTGTGATGCATGAATCTTGAATTTGTCACAAAGAGTAGATATCGTACATGTTGCTAGAAACCTTAATTTATACACCTACGAACGAGAAGGAACACTAGAATCCTGACGACCAGATCAGACGGAATCTATTCATTCTATTAAAACTGAAGTGAATGAACACCATCAACCAATTTGACTTGACCATAATTCTACACCCTTTGATATTTCATCTCATATTCCTCCTGAAGAAACACCGCAAACGTGCGGAGGAGAAACACGTGTTGAGGAACTAACATTTTTTCAAGCCAAGGAACGTGGTTTCCACATTATTAGAATCTAAGGGAACACTACAAATTGAAGTCTCACTGCATTGATCTAAACTTCAATAGGACTTTTCAACCTACAAGGACTTTCTTAACCTATGAGACTTAGTGAATTGAACTAAGGACTCCAAACCAATAAAGATCCCAAATTAACAAGGATTTATTTCAACTTACAAACAAGACCTAGTGCATTTAATTAAGGACTTTCTCGAAGGATAAAGACTAAATCTTAGTGAAAACAACTCAAGATTTCACAGGACTTTCTCAAAGGATAAAGACTAAATCTTATTGAAAACAACTCAAGATTTCACATTGTCCTAAAAGCTTCAACTTTTGATACTCTCAAAACAATTTATTTTTGCCTAAACAAACATTTTCTTTACTTTTGGACATAAATGTGCCAATTTTTGTCAGAATTACAATTTAAATAAAACTAATAGGAATCTGAACGTTTTTGTTTGAGTATTTAATTCAACTTCGAGAAATATTAATGTATTTGTATATTGAATGGTAAAATGCTTACTGAAATATGTTTTTCTGTTGTTTACTTTTCATAGTTATATACTCTCTCATGTGTGTGTCTAACAGCCGATGGCTGTTTCAACAGTGTTCGGACAAAAATTATCAACAATAGCTCTCTTAGAAATATTGTGTGGGATGATTGCCAGACAACAATTTGTCCTATTGCCGTTGCAGTTACAAGAAGCAACATGGTCGCATATAGGATCTCGAAAAGTGCAGATGTGAAAGTAATGCATTTATTTCAATTTCAAAGCAGTAGTTTGTCCTACGTAATGGAGCTGCATGTGCACAGAATATTTGTCGCTTATGAAAACAAAATGTGGATGGAGAATGCAAAAACTTGCATAATGGATTGATGATCGGATTTGGCAGTAGGAGATTCCAGTTGTGAGTTGCAGTGAAAATTTGAACGCTGCAACCTTCGGTAGCTATAAACTGTGTTCGAAAAAGTTAACAAACTTTTTGTGGACTTAAGTGAATGTTTTCATTGTAGTGTCAAAATGAAAAGTATTTTTTACTTCCTCCACTATTTCTGTTTTCTTCAAAATAAAATGTTTATATCATTTCTGTAAAAAAAGACCAAAGTGATGCATTTGTTGTGGATGTTTGTGTTTAAGTTCCTTGTTCTGTGTTACATAACTTTATGACATTGGCGATGAATGTGTATGTTTGGATACGCTGCCCATTAACATCATTGTAGTAGGTGGAGCTCATTCTGAGCGTATAGTGATGTCAGCGTTAGTGGCAGGTGAATGTAATCAGTGCTGTGTGGCTTCTTAAAGTTCACCCAATAGAATATTATTGAGTTTATCTACTTTATTGAACATGCAAAGTAGATTCATTCTATAAGATTACTTTTGTAGTTCAATTTTTTAACTGTGAGAGGTGGTTCCTAATGGAACACTTTGTTGTGTTTTGATTTTTATTTGGAAAGATGACAATGTAAAGTGTGGCAGGGAATCAGGGAATAGGCACCATACAGTAATATGGAGGGACAGGTGGACAGGGGAAGATGTTGCATATGTGTTACTTGTAAACTAGGGGGCAGTCATGCTCTTTAATTACAGCTTCAAAAGCACTTCAAAATTGTTCTCCCCTGCAGAGTGGTGTGTTGCATTATACACAGAGGACTGTTCTCTTAGAAAGATATGGATCAGCAGCCTCTTTAATTACTTGCAAGGTAGCTGATGGAATGTTGTGTCCCACAGAACTAGGCTGTGTGGTTATAGTAATGGATAATGCATATCAGGTGGAGGAAGACAGGCTACTACTTGCTAAGAAAGTAACAGCCTTTCTGAGAGGATTGCAGTGGCTGGATTGGGTGTGGTGGTGCATGGATGTGGTCCTGTACAAGTACTGTCCAGGTTGATTGCAAAGAAGTATAACTTTGCACTCAGTGCATTTAACCTTTGGAGTTTTAGCCTATGGTACATTGCCAACAGTGGTAAAGAACTGCAACACCCATGATTGTCTGTTGGTGCTAGAAGTAGACACTTTCTCTACCTCTTTTTCTTGATCCTCTTCTTTTTCTTTGGAGTGCTGCGCTTTTTTTGTTTCGGTTTTCCTGCAGCTGGTAGTGGTGATGGCGGCTCTTGGGGAGGAGGGATGGCAGTAGATGATTACATTTTTAAGATACATAGCAATTTTGCTAATATTCCAAGTATGTGCTGTGTTCTAGATTATTAGTGGATAATGAGGAGCTGTGCAAGGGTACATTTTGAGCTTTAAAGTTGCTAGATGAATAGAAAGTGCAGTTACGAACTGTCCGTGAAGCATGGACATGATCGCGAAGTGCAAATGCATTCTGGAACACGTCATTATGTTGCATGCGCGAGGTGACGTGACACTGTCCGGAAAGACTGAGATGATGTTAGACGTTAGCGAACGTTGACAGATGCAAAAACAGTGGAAAAAGTAGCAAAAAGTGTATAGAACACATCAAACTGATGCTAGAAGGTGGGAAACAACAGAGTTTTAAGGTGAAACTTGTAAATTGGAAAAAGAAATTGCTATATTGGAGTAAGTATGATATTAGTAAGTTTTAGGAAGTTAGCATGCGCTGGTAAAAACCCATGAAATTCACTGAAAAAACTTTGATAAAGGGACACTATGGTTACAAGTAAAGCCATAAAAACCTCATAAATTTGCCAGATATGGTAAGCTAAGCAACCATAACACGTGCCACCACCATGCACTGCTAAGACTAACACCCAGGACATCAAACATAACATCACAAAGGATTGCATGCCTCCCTGTCACAGTCACTAATGCGTATACTCAACAGAGCCCCTCATGTGCATCCTCATCAAAGCCGCTTGCACGCTTGATGTGAAAGCTTGCACATATCCCCATCAAAGACCCTGCATCCTCATCATATTATGTCATGTACATCCTTTTCACAGTCACTCATATTCCCTAACATGCATCTTCACTGATGCACCACGTATAGCATCACTTAAGTCATCATTGATAGCCACTCTGGGTATGTATGATAAAATCAATTACATCACCTATGACCTCACTGGAAAGTACATTTTCTGTGTGACAAATTCAGAGACATTCCTCTGCTATACATTTAGTGTTTGTGAACACATGAGAAATATGTACTTTTAGTATGTTTAGGTCCTGATGCATGGAAAAGTGCACATTGATCCTGCAAACCCTTCGTGCGGAAATCAGCTGTGTGTGGCAAATTTTCCAATGCGCACTTCCAGTATTCATGGATTGAAATGTGCATTACAACCCAGCCTGCAAAAAAAACAAGCCACTCGAGGAACGTCCACGACATGCCCCATGCAAACAAAAAACATAGCCACAGACCAACAATTCAGCAAACCTCTGCGTCTACTGTTGACTCAACACCCTGCAAACCTGCACAAATTCCCCTGTGCATAATGGCTGCACCCATGAGAACCTGCGTGAGCTCCCCTGTAAGTAACGTCAGTGCCCCAGCCAATCTGTGCGAGGCCCCAATCAAGCAAGGGCTGCACCGCTGTGAACCTGTGAAAGCTCCCCGTAAGTAATGGCTGCACCCTAGGCAGTCTGTACGAGGCCCCACTTTAGTAATGGCAGCACTCCTGCGATCCTAATAACCCTCCACCCTACTCCCTATGAACCATAAACAGCTGCCAAATACCCTGACTGTACAGCAGCACCCTCAAGCCCAGACAGCACAGACCAGCCCCCCGAACTCAGACACCCCCCTCAGGTTGCCCCACATGGTGTCACACTGCCCACCAGACCCCCTCACCTCTGACATGACCCCCAGACATTCCCACATGTCCTCATGCCACCCACCAGCCCCGCTCACCTCCGCCACCACCCCAAGGCATCCTCACAGGTCCTCACACTGCCAGCCAGCCCACCTCACCTCCGATGCCACCCACAAGCAGCCCAACAGATCCTCACACCACCCATCAATCACTCTCACCTCTGATGATGCCACAACCTGGCCCTGCCACATAACCCCCCCTAACAGTCCAATGTTGATCAACAACTTACCTCAAATCCACTGGCCTGCCAACAGCATGAAGCACACTGGCCACATACCGACCCATACACATAACGACTGAGGGTAATGATGCAGAATCCATGTCTATAGCTCATCACATGACTCCCTGGTGCATCACAACCAGCGGCAAAGCAACAGGACCTCAGAATGTAGCAGCAGCTACACAGTGAATGCTCCATGTATATGTGACACAGTAAAGCAATGGAATCTGATGTGACATATCATTTTGCCCATGTGCCATTGCAATGGCCCAAAGTGCCGTAGGTGAATGACCGTGGTGGACACATGTTGAAGACATCACTGATAGGACAGAATCACTTATAATGTAAGTAGCAATCAACAATCAATTAATGAAGGGACTCAGGTAGGAAAGCATAGCATTCCAAGGGCCTGCAACTAACACATATAACAGGCATGTGTCAGGGAGATGCGAAGGAAGTCTCCGAGTGTGTGACCCAAGCTGATGGATGATATGTACAGCCAGATATAAACAAACTCACATGTGATGATGAAGCATTCCAGTGGCAGATGACATAACAGCACCCACTTGCTGGTAGTTGATGTGTGTAGGTGGTTGGACATGCATTAGGAGGCACCCCCACTGCACAATTAATTAGTGTATGACACATATCCACAGTTAGGTCCCTAACCCAGGTGACAGCCACAGAACAAATGCATCACAAAATAAAAGTAAACCAAATGCAGCAAATGAACAAAGAGACAAAAACACTGTGTGATGAACAAAGAGAAAACTGTATTAGCAATATTTACACTATGATACAAAAAACTAAGTGGAATGGGGAAATGTCTGAGGGTAAAAATGTACAAAAGTGCAGAAATCAAAACAACACAATGAACTATATACATGTGCAGCCGGATCAATAATCACTTGGAGGCAGACCACCGCCCCGCCCTGGATGACTTGCCGGCTCTCCTACAATGTTCACACTTCCTCTCTGCAAGCCTCCTGCAGTATGGCAACCAACCTCACTGTTCTTCCCTCCACCACCTCTGCCCTTATCCTAGCAACCCGTGCCCTCCTCACCCACTGCCTTTCCGCCATCAACTGCATTCTTAAGTCCATCTGGATGCACACCAATTCACGTAAGTTCCTCCTCGATGTTGATGGGCCCTGCAAGGATTGCCTCTGGCCACTACTATACTGCTGCTGCAATGGTGGTCATTACTGGATTAGATGGAGCTGGGAAAGGAGGTTAGGCAGCACCCTCCATGGTACACTGCACATCCTCCTGTCCCTGGCCTGGGGGTGCAGCCTGTAGACCCTCGTGGATGCCCACCACCCAACCCTTTGTGCTGGCCTTCACCTGCCTCCTCCTCCACCACCTACTCCATCTCCCTGGATGACTCCAGAGAGCCTTCCTCCCTGGATGGCCTCTCTGTTCCCACACCCTGGCCCACAGCCACTGAGGAGTCCCTCAGCACCACAGCAATCTCCTGGGACGCACCCCCGGCAGCTGCACCCAATGAAACTTGCTCTTCCCCAGACCACTCACCCTCAGGTGATGTGGACTCAAGCATGGCTTGTGCGCTTAAGTCTGGTGGTTCTGTCCCCACCCTTCTGCTCCACAGTGATGCCTCCTCCCTCTTCAACTGCAGAACATTTGGACAAAAAAGCATTGGCATCAGTAATCATCATCAATGGATGTGTGGAATGCACAACATAAACATGACTAATCATGCACTATGTATCAACCATGAACTAACAAACACACAGTGCACACACACACACACACACACACACACACACACACACACACACACACACACACACACACACACACACACACACACACACACACACACATATCTACGTGCCCAGGCAAACGGCAATGCAAATGCTGCATAAGTGTAGTGTGAAGGCCCAATCACAGTCATGACAAACGCACATGTCAACAAACCACATTGTACAGTGGATAACAACACATCACCAAAAATAGGCAATGCTACCATACCAGTGACCAACCAACTCAAGAATGACATGCAGCCATGGGCATGGGAACAGCACCAGGGCACATGCCCACACAAACACATTCACATGCAAACATGACCCGCATGCATGCAACATGAAATGACACAAAAACCTGTGTAGAAATTGCAGATGTCAGATGGCCAAGCATAGAAACATTGTATGTACATACATATACACGTGTGTTACAAATTCAGTGGGGTGAGAGGTCACATCCCAGTCCTGGAGACATCAACACATCGACTCCACATACGCAGGCATCAATGAACATTTGTCACTCTCAGCAGATGTGTCGGCATGGATGCACTGTCAGGTGTGCCACACATGGACTTGTACATCCTGCACGTCATTCACATGCTCACAAAAATAGCATCTGGCATTTTCAAGCACTTACCCTGCACGTGCCCAAGTATAACAAGCGATTCAATGTGTAATCTGCCAATACTCACAAAAATGCCAGTATACAATGTATGACACCACACATGGCCAGCATTGGGATGAGGCAGCAATCAGGTGCGTCTCACACCACACACAAGATGCAAACAGGATGTGGCATCTGCAAGCACGCATGCCACACATATGCCGTAGAGCATTGCCCCACATGGCTACTCACCAGCAGAATTCAGATGACTTCTCCAGGCCAAGGACTGAGAGTGGAGGTTGAACTGGTGGCAGCCGGCATGGTACACCTCCATGGTGTGCTTCCTGCCACCACCTTAGAATGGCTACAGGTATTGAAGTCATCCCAACTTTTCCGGACCGTGTTCTTGGTGCAGACTGTCACCTCCACGTTAATCTCAACCCAGATTATCAGCCTTGCGTCATTGCCCAGTTGCAAAGCTGGGTTGAGGAGGGCCTCATAGGTGCCCAGGACCCGATACACCAGGATGCCAACTTCAGTGGAGGTGAAGTTGGCAGCCCTCAGTCCCAGCAAGTAGAGAAGAGGTGGTTGCAGACCCAACATAGGAGTACAGGCAAAAGTTGGACAGCTGGCACACCAAGACAGTTCCGGTTGCAGGCAGGCACTCACTCTCAAGCAGGCAGCACCAGTATGTGAGTGAGTGAGGCAAAGCAGGGTCCGGGGAGGCAAATACAGCAGTAGGTAGGCAGGAGGAACAATGCTGTGCGTCTTGCATCTGCAGCAGCCGATAGCAGAGTAAATGCCCTTAACACTTGAGTTACACCCTGCGTGCAGTGATGCAGTGCACCTACTTGGAACACCTACGCAGCTTGCAGCAATGATGGGGTGATATATGGTGTGCAACATGCATCACTGGTTGTGTGCTTGTTTCGAAGACGTATTTTGGAGTGCTACACAATCCGTTACCTTCAGGTAACACGTACCGCATTTTTGTTTTTGGGGGTTTGCTGCTGCGCTTATGTGCATGTTTTTGTTAACTTTTTGAGGCCTACGGTGTGTCGCGTATGTAAACTTTGAATCTCTAGGTGCCTCTGCATATCGCATACCATATTTTTTTGCTTTTAGGGTACATTGGAGCCTTGCTGGACCACACATCTATGTTACACATCACATAGATTGTTCCCTTACTCATATTGCCCAGGACAATAACTTAGTGTGGCTACCATTAATCTCTTACACATGTAACATGAGTGGAAAGGCCCGAGAGGGGGGAAAGGAGCAGACAGGGTCGAGGTGGGCGAAGTGGTGAAGACACATCTGCCCCAGCCCAAGGGGGTCAGGGATGTGGTATGGAGACATCTGTCCCAGCCCCAGGGAGTCAGGGGTGTGGTGTGGAGACATTTGCCCCAGCCCGAGGAGGATGTGTCAGGCCCCATTCCACAGGTGGCCCAGCACCCGGATGCCAATGTGGTCCCAACCAGACAGGGGCAGCAGCAACACCTTGTGGTTGTCAGTCCAAGAAGGGACGCCATGTACAGCTGGAAGAGGCTCCTACCCAAGGCAAGGCACAGGACACTGGCACACAGAGGAAGGAGCACTTCAATGAATGGGAGCTCCAGATCCTCATTGACTACCTGACAGTTCACTATCATGAGATGTGCCAGTATGCGGGGAGCACGCATACACCTGCACAACAGATGGTGCATTGGCAGCGTGTCACGGACCAGATCAACACCATAGGTGTGGAGATATGCAATACTGAACAGGTTCAGAAGTTCTGGAATTATCTCACACGTCAGACCAAGCACAAGTTCAATGTAAACCTGGCCTCTGCACCGGCAACAGGAGGGAGGCCACCAAAGGAGGAGCAGCTGACACTGCATGAAGATGCCACAAGCCAATTCATCCTCCTTGAGCAGGTGCCATCTGTGGGAGGCCTGGAGAACTATGAGGACACATCTGGTGAGAGGCTGTCATTGTGCATCATATGTTTTACCAGTCATGCATGACCCATCATAATTATGCAGTGGTACATATGGCTGCAGTTGTATGACATTCCTGGGTAATGCATGTTTGGCGACGTTTAGACTCATGCCGCATGGCCATCATTCTGGGAGAATCCTATGTGGTGGACATGTGTGGCATTTTTTAACTGGGAGAAACAGGGCAGGTACATGCAAATGTAATGTGGATGTCATGCAGCTTTCAATGAAGCCTCACTCCTCTTCCTCCCCCTCATCCTGTCACATTTCTGACTGCCCATCTGATATACAGGACATGTGTACTGCTACCAAACTCTGCCTCAATTCCAGTGGCACAGAGAGTCTACTTATTGGGACCCCTGCTCCCTCTTTCCCTCCCACAATTTGACTGCACTCCATGGGCCCACTCCCCTCAACCTCTCGTGGGTCAATGGACCTTGTTGTCATCTTCAAATCCACTCTCCTTCTCTCTTCACATCACAGAACTTGCCTAGAAGTCCCACTTTCAGCTGCACCTCCTCAGAGGCATTTCCACTTTTCTCACCTTCCTCAATATCTGCAGTTCTCTGTCCCAATCATGACTTGTGCGCCATGTTTTGACCATGGTATTGTCTGTGGATATGGGCGGCTGACTGATGCCATATGATGTCCTTATGCATTACAATGACACATGTGCTGTACTTAACCCTGTTATGTGCGCTGACATGACAGTTGCATAGCCCATCAGTGAATAGATACACCACTTTTGTATGTCAATGAGTCATGTCGGCATGGACAGGACCGGGACGGGTGGGGGTTCCTAGGTAGCAGATGCATACATCTGTGGCTTACAGCTCATAGTGTGGGAATAGGCAATGTCTGATGCTCGCGTGTCCTGCCATTTAGTGTTTGAGTGCCGTTTGATACACAGGTGCATTTGTGTCTCGAGGCACATGACTCAACAATGTCTTTCTCTGTCTATGTGTAGGTGAGGACGATGCACCAGATTCAGAGGAGGAGGAAGAAGAGTTGGTGGTACGTCAGACCACCATTGGAGGACATGGTGTTGAACGCCATGAGGACCCACTAGTGCTCCAGACCATCCTCAGTCGTGCTGCGGACTCTTCGGACTCAGCTGAATTTGATGCTGAACCACATGTGTATGCTTCAAAGAGGGCCCATGAGTCTGTGGCAGTACAGCTGGCTTTACAAGGCGAGTTAGTGGTGGACACCCCAGCAGTGGTGCTTACGGCTACAAGGCAACTCTCCCATGAATTTGCATCTGGTTCTAGGGATTATGTCCAAGGGAGATTTGCAGACCTGCAGCCAATGACATGGGCACCACAGCAACAGGAATGGCCCCTTGCATCAGGCAGCAGTGGGCCCCACACTCGAGGCAGACGTGTGCAGGCTGGGAGTACAGTTTTGGAGCAGCATATGTTGCATGCCGCCATCCGACATGATAGAGTGCTGGACAATACTTCACAGGGCATGGATAAGATGGCCAAGACCTTGACCCCACCAGTGGCACAGGTAGAGCAACACTTGCAGGTCATGCGGTCCTAATGCCGCTCCCACAACTGCACATGAAGGCCAACATCAAGGGTCATTGGGCTGATCTGAGGCGTGTGCAGTACTCCCTGCATGCAGATGCTCAGATACACAGAGGTACACAGAGAGGCCCAGAGACGTGAGGTGCAAGCCTTTAGGGCTACAATCCATGAAGAACTCTCAGCCACAAGGACAGTGCTCCACGAGGAGATGGATGCCCTCAGGAAGACACTGTCCAAGCAACTCACTGCATCAGAGGTGAGTGTGCATACAGACTCCGTGGCCACCCCTGAGGAAGTGCATGGAGACCTAACTGCTCTTACTGTGCTGGTGCATTCAACCCTGTCACGGCGTTGACACTGCCTGGTATGCATCCAACGCCTCAACCGCCTGCAGATCAACTGCAGGATATGGGTCCCAGTACAGACCATCCTACTGGTCCACCATTACTGTGAGGTGTATGAGCCCATGGAGGTGAATTATTGGAATTTATTTAGTATTTTATTTCCCCACTCATGTGGATATAGACATGCACCCTCCTTCTAACCCTTCAAGGGTGTACTCCCCACGTCCCCACTCAAGGATGGGCTTTTATCTTTTATTTTGGACATGACCAGTGTGGTTGTATTTTGTTTTTCTTTACCCCTTCATTCAGCATGGACACTTTCTTCTAATTTTTCAATACACCTGGCCAGCATGGTGGCATGTGTTGTTTTGCCCTTTCTGAGGTGGGCTGTCTTTCTTTGTTTTCTTTTCCATTGAAATGTGCTGTTGCCCTCCCAAAGGCATGATGAGTGCATTTGTGGACATGCAGCCATGCACAGTGGTGTCAACTGCCATGATTGCCTTGAGGGCGACAGAATGGCATGTGCAGGAAAGAAAGGGTTGAGTGACTCTTGGCACATATGTTCTGTAAGCATGATTGTCAACCCTTGTGAAATGCAATGTCCCATGTTGTTGCAGTGTTCCTGATTCATCCGGTGACTGCACTCTATGGTAGGTCTACCCTGCACCCTATCATGTTCCTAGTCCCCACGCCCTCTACCAATCAATGGCCTTCCTTTCACAAATATGGAGGTACAGTTTCCGGTGGAGGTGATGAGGGAATCACATCATGCTAGCTCTGTCAGCAGGTAAGCATGTGCACTGTCTGTTGTGCAGTATTTGTATTATTGTTCACCTTGGTCTTTGCATGCATGAAACATTTATGCTAGCTTGGGGTGTAATCCTTGAGTCAAGGTAAATGTCTGTGCAGATATGTATCTGTCCACATGCATGTGTGTGTACATGCAGTTACACTTCTATGAAGGTGCATTGTTTTTGTGGATGCACTTTCACAATTGATGCAATTAATGGGAATGATGGGCAGCATTTGTCACACTTTAGCCATTGGCAGTATCTCCAACATTCTGGATGTTCATACTAATTGATGGCGTGCATCTGTACTGTGTGTATTTTGTTTCCCCAACACTTGCCTCCCTGGCCGTGATGATGTTTCCTTACTGCCACCCTTCTACTCTGCCTGGCCCCATGTTTCCTACCAGGCCCTGCATTTGTACTCCCTGTCCACACTACTATTTGACCTGTGCCACTTCCCACTCCAATCCCTTATCAACTTAAATGACTAGCCCTGCCACTGTTCCACATGTATCATGCACGTCCACTGTCATTTCGACTCATCCTCAGCAGCACCACTTCATGATGTAGCCTCTGGTGAACAGAGTTCTCGCCATTTGTGTACATTAGCTCCACATGCCAGGTTTGTCACTCTGGCTGCATGTAGGGAGGGTTGTACAGATGTGCGCACGTGTACCCTTAACAGACTGCTTCTGTGTTACCCAATTAGGTCACTTATTGTACATTGTTTCTGTAGGTTATCGACACCAGGGTCTGTTGCATGATTTTTTGTTTGTATTACTTGTTCATCTCATCTGGCACTGTGAGTGAGTGTACAGTGTATGTGCACATTATGGGCACATGCATGTGTTGCATCGTCCACTCCCCACAGTTGTCTTTGTCTGTTCTTCCATTGTGAGTTGCGAGCACACCATTGGATGCATGTACACTTACTGGGACAGTCTCAAACAGGGTGTGTGATCTGTTGGGGGATGAGTGAATAGCTGAATGTTGTCCTGAGGTCCAGTTCCATTTGTGTCCAACAGGGGGGAATGTTGGTTGGTGTAGGGTATGGGTATGTAGTAGCAGGCACTTCGTGGGAATGTATCATACACAGGTATTTTTCTGCTTTGCATGCCATGGTGGTTGTTGTTGTGGTTTGTCTGATGTGGAGCTGCTTATTGACATTTCACAGGTGTCCATTATCTGCCACTCTGCCCTTCTCCAACACCCACATTTGCCCTTCATGGCCCACAACATGTGGTACTTTTCCATCTATTTCCTTCCTGGCTCTCTCACCTGGCAAAAAGTGTTGCACAAGTGTTCATGCCTCTGTCTTCCTCTCTTGGACAACTTATCTCTGCCCTCACCAAATGTGATGTCAGACATATCCATCCTCATCTCCCCTCCAGCCAGTCTCCCCCTTGCAATGCTTTTCACCTATCAATCGATCTCTCTCCACTCCACTGCTAGGCAACTGTCACTCTGTGTGTTGTCTCCCTCTTCACTCTTCATCCTTCGACACTGCAGGCCTATTTTTTTGTTCCATACAGGAGTTGGCATGGATGTCCAGTATCTTTATGTTGATGCAATGTATGTCTTTGCGGTTTCAAAATGTTTATTCAGGTGTGATCCAGTTGATGCAAGCCAGGTGGGTACCCTGTGCAGGTAAGTGAAGGGCATTCAGGGTGGCACTTGTGTTGTGATTGGTGGCAGGGAGTCTGGCACTGCATGGGTTTGTTTTCCTTTTACTTGTATTGGGGTGAGCAGGTCCAGCTTAATGGGTGCATGTAACACATGCTGATGGTAGGCGGTGTGTCTATGCATGCAGTTTTCTCAAGACAATCATGTGGCACTGGTTGCGGGGTCATAGTTGTGAGGAAGGCTGTCACTGTTGTGTCTTTTTGGTGAGTTGTCTTGAGGGTGGCAGGCCCGGCTGTTTGTGTGCTGTGACACATGGTGATGGTAGTGATGGGGAGTGTAAGGATATTTGGCATGTTACAGCACAGAGTACAGCACTACTGCACAGGTAGCAAACAGCACAGAGTACAGCACTACTGCACAAGTAGCACATTTTTTTTTGCAGCACCACCACAAGGGTGCGGTGCATTGCTATATGGGTTACCAGATTAACAAGGAAAGACAGGCTATTCAGTCAAAAACGATTTTAACATATAAGATGCAAATCTATTTTTACAGTTAAAAGCACACGTGCTCATTTAAAAATGCACACTATTTTTCACCTGAAATGCCTATATTGCTAGAGACACATTTGAAAATTAACAGCTAACCTATTAACCATTAACCTGACTAATAAAACCTTATTTAACATAACCCACTAATAAAATGTGTTCTCCACTGCAGAATTAGGCATACTCTGAAAGCCATTTAAATGTGTGTGCAGATTTTTTTTCTTCTCTTCTTTGTCTGCTTCTCCGTGTTTTTGTGCACAGTAACTGCAGGAAGAAGGAAGTCAGATTTGCAACAATTGCAAATGTATAAGCGAAGCTATTGTTGAGAGTAGGAGGATGAGAGATGATGGATTTCATTGGGACACGTCATACAGAGGGCTGAGATGAAAGTTTTAGTGGGAAGTATCGGGGAAAAAGACAGACATTTTTCTGCACTACTGGGGAGAAGACTTGGCTGTGGGACTCCTGACTGAATGCAGATCCCTGCGTCCTGCTACAGTCAAGATTTGGCAGTCGAGATTGGGGAGAGCTGAAAGAAGGACCTTTCCACTGGCTGAGGCGTTCCTATCTGCAAAAGCTGAGAATTCCAGGCAATGACCCCGGTTTGAGAAGGCAAGCGTTCCTTTTTGCTGGAGTTAATCCAAGGGAGCCACATTCACAAAGAGAACAGCCAAAGAGAACAACTAAAAAGATAAGGTAATGAGAAGTGTGGGAGCTGAGTGTGTACGGTAATATGCAGTCAGTGTAGGATTCCTGTGCATGCCTTAATCAAATGCTAATGTTGCAATTTGAGTTCTGTTCTCCGCCACTCTCTTTGCAGTGTGTCATAGACAATGCTTTTACTGTACCATTTTATTTATTTCTGTAAAGAATGAGATCGTGTTTAAACGCAACTTTTATAATACAGAAAAATATTTGAAAACAGACGGGTGGTGTATTGACTATTTACCATTACAATGCCGATGATGTGGGGAGATTTTTAAACAGTGCAATGGTCATTTTAAGACAGATGTGTGCATGTCAGAATCAGTATGAATAATTGTGAGTGACTGTAGCATAGCTTGTTGGAGGTACATGAGCCAACGGGAAGAGAGACTCTCTGAACATAGCTCCCTACCGTATATAAGGTAGTGGAAATTACCACAAGACTACCATATATAGCTCTCTGTCGTAAATAAGTCAGTGAGTTTGCCCATGGTGGCACACCAACACTATCACTGAAAATGTGGTATTCCTAAAATGTAGGTCTGAGGTCTCTCTAGTGATCACACGAAAAATCTAAGCAAAGATAAGGGATTCTGGACATTGGGGCCACAAATAAAACAAGGGAATTATGCTCACCAAAATACCACCAACCACGTATACCAAATATGCAGGTCTGGGTGCTGAAATAATGCATGTCCATTGTATTATTGTTGCACATGGCCAAATCTGAATACAAAGAGTGATTATTGCTAAGTTATTTTTCGGCGGTAATAAAATACCGTCAGGCCCCAAATCTCCACAAAATACCCTACATATTTATGGTGCGTTGCAGGCCGGGAAAGTGATCATAGAGTACCTACTGGGCGTGGCAGGCGTGTCTCACACTGCCATTTGCACATTAAAGGGAACCCATTTTATAATAGCAGTGTGCCACTAAAAACGAATTTCAGAATGTCACAAAGGGAAACCACATTCTCAGATCTAGTGCAATATTTAGAGGCAAAGTTATTTGCACATGGGAAGTGGTCTTCGAATAGCACGTTAGAATGGAGTAACCGCATTCAGGGTGAGGTGCAGAAAGAAAAACTAGACAATATTTTTGCAGAAGGCAGCATAATTCAGGTCTGCCTTACAAGATTATTGAATGCAGCCGATAAAAGTGCAGAGAAAGACTGTTTAATACGGCTATGCGGCAAAATATGGTTTATTTTAAACAAGTCCCTGCGAATGCAAGAGAATGATACTCAGCTAATTAACAGGTTAAAGACTGAATTAGAGGGGGCAAGTAAAAATCAGGAAATGTTGAGAGCAGAATTGGATGTATGCCAAAAAGACATGCAATTAAAATGCAGAGACTTTGATACTCAGTTATCCAAAAGCAAGAAACAATTTGAAGATAGTGAGCAAGAATTGGCACACTTAAAAGCCTTAGTGGATCACATTAGGCAGGATAAAGATGAGGTTGTTTCAGAAATGCAGATTTTACAAAAAGAACATTGTGAAAAAGAAGGTGACCTCCAGAGTGCAGAACAAGAAATGATTAAAATGATCCAAGAAAGAGACAAGAGAAATAAAGAGTTCAATGAATGCCAAATGCAAATGTGCGAAATGCAGGAGGTGATTAATAAAATGAGTGATGAAAATAATTATTTGCATGATGAAGCCAACAGACTCCTTAAAAAGTGTAAGGACTTAGAACAGCAAATGTGCATTCCCAGGTCCCAGGAGAGGCGGCAGGGTACCACATTCAATGGAGTGGAGGTGAATTCTAGCTCTGCCCAAAGAGCTAGTGCTCCAGTGACTGGGCCGGTGACTGAACTTGGTTGCAGCGCCCTTGGGGGATTTAATACTCCCATTGGGGGCGGCCACCAATCTCATACACCTGAAAACAGGAGTGAATCACAAAATAGTGCAATTCCATGCATTGCAACAAGTAGCCCCATAAAAATAATGAAATCCATTAAAGCCCTCATCAAACCATTTAAAAAGGGAGGTGAATGCTGCATTGAGGATCACTTAGAAGCGGTACATGACATTTTTAAAGCACTCCAGATACCTAAGGAACAGTACAGACAATATTTTCATTTAACTTTAGATGCCCCGACGGCCAGCATCATAAGGGGATTAAATGAACAGCAGAATATGACCTGGTTGGAGTTTGAAAAAGAAATTAGGCGTCATTTTTCTCCTTTTCAATCATTGCAGGAGGCAAAGAAAGTCGCGTACACAATTACTGCTGGACCTAATATATCCCCTCGCCAATTTTTACAAGACTTAAAAAGAGCATTTTCTCGCTTTGATGTATCTTTTGACTCAAATTCCAATGAGTTTAAAACTGCATACTTCTATGGGCTACAGAAAGACATCATATCCCAATTGGTCCGTGAATTTGACCGTGACAAGTCCCTTGAATGGATTGTACAACAAAGCACAAAACTATATGAGGTACTCTATTGTCAGGGTAGAGAAAGTGATAAAATGAAAGATACTAGACCTAAATCTAAAGAACCCTCAGCCACAGTAATGGAAATCAGGTCAGCCAAAATGTCCCTTGAGTCTGCTCAAAGCCAAGGTAAAAATAATGTGACACCTGAACAAAGGGGTAATCAACAAAGATCGCCATTTCCTGTACCAATGTTCCAATCACATGATCCTAGTAATAGAGAGAGCTACATCAGCCCTAGGTATTTAGGGGACAGACCCCGGGTAGGATATCGGCCTGATATGGCAGGTATGAACAATAACCAGAGACAAAATCAAGATCAAAGAAATGATGGTCCCTACCAGTCATTGGGGACACAGAGCAGATTTGATCCCAGCACCATGATATATGGTAATCAGGATAGGCCCCGATATGTGGATCGATTTACTGATAATGGAAATCAACATAGGGGCCAGTACCCACAATCTGAGAGACAGGACATGAGGCAAAACGTGAACTACAGTCCACGCCAGTACAATGATTCCCCACCAGGGGACTATAATCAAAGGATGGGTGCAACCCGCTCCCCTCCACAAATGAATCAAGAGTTCAGAAACCATCCCAACCGACATCAATCACCTGAGAGGTATCAGAATAGATCCAATCAGGGGGAAAACAACCAATATCGACCTAGGCCACAGAAAGAGGATCCTAGAGAGATGGAAAGGTTCCAGTGCCTTGAGGCCCAAGTGAAAATGTTAGCTGAGCAAATAGGAAAGCTCTATACAGCGCAAAAACAACCTTCCAAAGAGGGGGCTGATGGCCATAGCAATGACCGGGGGGCTTCCGAAAAGTGACTAAGTACTCATGATAACTGCAGTGCCAAAATTACAGATTGCTCTGATATAATTTTGCATAACGACTCTGAGATGCCTAATGGATTAAAAATGAAAGTACCAGTAAATGAAATTGTGATAGAAAGTGCAAATACTTCTAAAAAAGAGGTACGGTTTAACTTAGAGCTAAATAAAACAGTAAAGATTTGCACAAATGAAAAAGAAACATTAGGAATTCCAAAAGAACAAAGGAACAGATTTAAGAAAAATGACTCATGCATGGGGAATACCAGTGAACAGGGAGTAAGTGGGGATGCCATAGCTCCTTCCCTGGGCAAGCAAAACAATGACCAAACACAGACAGAAAAAGGAAATACTCACAAGGAGGGTACAAGTCAATCACCTGAAGAATTCTTTGAGCCACATATTTTTGAAGAGGCTGAAAGGGCTGGTATTACACTAAATGATCACAAATGCACAGAATTAAAAAATGACAAATTGCTGAATGATGTTGTTACACATGTTCAGTTGGAAGGTTGTAATGTGGTCTCTGATGTTACCCAGATGGATGGGCGAACAGTGGCCACACTCCAAAAAACCTCTGAACATGGAGAAATGAATAAAATATCTCGCACAGAAATGGGTAAAAAGGAGGGAAAAATGTCTTTTCATTTACCAATGTGCTTAGCCAAAAGTCAAAAAGACCTGAGAAAGGTGAGCCCTGAAATCAGTAAGAATTCACATTTCTTATGTGTATTAGAGGAAGTTGAGGACAGATATTATGCACCCATCACTGTAGAAGAAAAATGCCACACCTTCGCTATGATTGACACTGGCGCACAGGCCACAATTATGTCCAAGGAGCTGGTAAAGAGTATCAATGAAGGGAGGCATCCACAGAGTCAGATCACAGTGAAGGCAAATCAAGGCCCAGTGCATAACTTTAATGGGGAGGAGGTGCCCATCATAGGTGTAACTGAGGTTGACATAAAAATAGGAAAGCACAGAATGAAACAAGAGGTATTGATCACATCTATTTGTGAAATTCCATTTCTGATGGGGACAGATTGCCTGAAAAGATTGTCTCCTCTCATAGATGGGGTGAATGGAGTGCTGTGGTCCTTAACCAAAAAACCATTGAGGCCTTAGAAACTAAAATCACAAAACAGCAATATAAATGAATGTCACACCGTTGCCAAAACAAATGATGCTGTGGAGGTATATCTCCAGAATAGCTGCATACCTAGTTCACTGTTATAGTAATGTGTCAAGACAAAATGCAGAGCGACAATGAAAAACTACCTGTACAAATATACTTGGACCCAAGGAAAGATTGGCAGACTGCCATAGATGAGCACACATTACGTTTCTATTTAAAAGAGAAAACATGCAAACAGAATATTGCTCCTAAAACAGATTCAGAAAAACACATTACCACTCTGGCAGAAATACACATGGAAGATGAGCAACCATGGGTTCATGTTGGTATAAATGATTATCTTAAAACAATAAAAGCCACTTTAGCACTTGAACATGAAAGGAGTTTCATTAATGAGAAATTGTTGCAAAAAATTATGGAGAGGGAAGAAATCCCGAAATTTAGGATTAAAAACCAATATGTTTCTGGGTTGGACAGTCCAGACTTTGAAAACCGAATTGCAGGCAGATGCATGCTTAAAATTAGCATTGGGCAGAAAACAATTTACCATAATGTATGGATAGTGAGTGGAGCACAAAATAAATTTTACATGGGCAATGACATCATGCACAGAATGTGTATGGTGTTAGATTTCCTTAATCAAAAAATATGGTCACGCCTAGGTGGTCCGGCACCTGAATTTGAAGACAAAAGAAGGGCTTATCATTGTGCACAACTGGTTCCTTATGCAGTCGAATTACAAATAAGGAAAGATACTATTATTCCTGCATTTACAAAACAGTTTGCAATAACACTGAAATGCAAAAATGGGCAGCAGATGAAAGGCTCTGATGCATTTGTATGCCTGAATGAATCCATAAAACAGCAAGGCCTGGATTATGAATACATTCCATTGGTAGACATTGGTGAGGGATCTGTAAAAATCATGGTAAATAATAAAGGTTGTCAGGATATTCATTTAGAGGAAAACTCCCCATTAGGAATGGCCATACAAAAATCACATTATACGGCAGATTTAAATAACATGGTGATTGGGAATATTCCTGAAAAATATGTAGATGCCAAGGGCGAGTTGCCAGAACACCTGGACTCTCAGCACAAAGGAATATTTAAAATTCATTCTGTGTATCCTTATGATTCAAATGAGACAGTGTGCTGACATCAAGAGGATTGCATAATATTTAATTTAAATGAAAATGAAACAGGAAATCAGCCCATTGAAGTGGAAGCTGATATGCCAAAATATTTAAAAGTGGCAGCTCTACAAAAAGACACAGCCACACAGTTAGAGGAAAGCGCTGAGATTCCTTTACCAGAAGAGTTTCCAGAATTTTCCAGAATGGTAGAAGAGCAGATCTCCTTAGCGGATGCATGTGACAGCGATGAGGATCGAAACAATCTGAGGGAAATATTTATGGAGTTTAAGGATGTATTTGCAAAAGATGCTTATGATTGTGGTTTAACTGATTTACATGTGGCCACACTACCAGAAGGTTGTAGCAGAAATCCAGTGTTTGTACGCCAGTATAGACTACCGCTGGCATGTTTAGAATCATTGGCAGAGATTATTAAAAATTTGGAATCACGGGGAATAATCAGGCCCATTCATAGCACATCCAATACGCCTATTTTAGGTGTGTTAAAGCCAAATGGTCAATGGCGGCTGTGTGCAGACTTAAGAGAGTTAAATAAAAGAGTACCAGTATCTAGATGGCCACTACCATTCATTGATCAGGGCCTAGCTCAGATACATGGTTCAAATGTATTTACCACATTAGATCTCACATCTGGATATTGGTGTGTGCCATTGGCAGAGGAGATACAACACTTATTTTCCTTTACATTTGACAGGACTCAATATGCCTGGCTTAGAGCTCCGTTCGGGTACATCAATAGTGGGAGTGAATTTGGCATATTTTTGAGAAAGGCCATGCCGGATGCAGCGGAAAGAGGAACAATAGTTTATGTGGATGATGTCCTGATAAAAAATGAAAGCCTGAAAAGCCATTTTGATGAAATAAGACATGTACTTGGCCAATTGCAGAAAGCAGGCGCCAAAGTATCTTTGCAAAAAGCACAATGGTGCAAGAAAAAAGTGAACTTTCTAGGGCATGAAGTGACTGAACATGGGCTAAATCCACAAAGGAAGAAAATAGAGGCCATACAAAGATTAAAAGATCCTAAAAATGTGAAAGGAGTAAAAAGTTTATTAGGGATGACAGGCTATAACAGAAAGTTCATTGAGAATTATGCAGAAATCACTCAACCATTGACTAAACTGCTTAAACTAAATACTCCCTGGAGATGGGAAAGAGAGCAGTCTGATGCAGTGGCTAGATTGAAGGAATGTCTTGTAAAGGCACCATGTTTAGCATACCCCATAAAGGACAGGGATTTCTTTATAGAAATAGGTTTTTCTGAACATTGTATGTCAGCAGTATTATCACAAAAACACGATTTGAATCACAAAACCATTGCATATGCAAGTAAGGCATTTTCCCAAGTTGAAATGAAATTTAATGAATGTGAAAAGGCCCTATTAACCACTGTGTGGGCACTACAACATTTCCGCCCCATTGTTCAGGGAGAAAAGGTGATTATTGAAACAAATCATCAACCTTTGCAATTTTTAGAGAGTAAAAGAATTAGATCAGGCAATCTAGCGCAATCCAGAATCACTTCATGGACGCTGGCATTACAAGGTTTTCCCGTAGAAGTGAGATATGGACAAAATAAAAAGAGCCCAATTGCTCAAGGGTTAGCTGACTTACATGACTGTGCAGCTGAACGAATACCAAATGACATGGAAGTGGAAACTAGTTTGCAGGAATTTGAACAATCATCACACAAAGCTTTTGATGAAAAAACATGCAAGGATTTGCCAACTGTATATGTGGATGGTTGTGCTTTTCACATTGAAAATGACAGTAATAAACAATTAGTGGCAGGAATAGGAAATGTCTGGTTGAAATGTGAAGGCGTTCCCAGTATAGGGATGAGGATTGGAGATAGGAGCAGTCAGGTGGTGGAATTGGCAGCCATTTATAAAGCAATTGCTACTGCAGTTGATAAAAAGTTCAGTGAAATTGTCCTGGTGACTGATTCTGACTATGCACGGAATAGCTTTGTGGAGTATTTGCCTGGTTGGAAAGCAAGAGGCATGGTTACATACAACAAAAAGCCACTTAAACATGGAAAAATGATACAAGCCATAGACAAATTGGTGTCAGAAAATAATTTAACAATATACTGGAGAAAAATTCGTGGGCATTTAAAAACACCAGGAGAGGATAAGGAGGGAAATGATAAGGCAGACCATCTGGCTAAGATTGGGGCTGTGATGGGAGAATTGCTACATATTGATTATTTAATGGGTGAAATACAAATTGATGCAGTGACACGTTCTAAAGCACCAAAGGAGGTAGATCAACCGGTGGTGCAGTGGAGTCATGACACGCCAGACCAAGATTTGATTGAGGCACAAAAGAATGATCACATTTTGGGAATCTATTATAATCATTTGATAGATCCTGAACAAAATCCTTTAACAGAAAAAGATTGTATGGGAAAAGAAGAGTTGAGGGTGTTATTAAAGAACAAAACACGAATTAGATTACAGGATGGACTCATGATTAGAGAGTCCATAACAGGGCAAATACAGTGGGTAGTACCCCTTTCATTCAGAGGACTAATGCTACACCATGCACATGATGCCATAACTGCAGGCCATAGAGGTTCACAAAAAACATTAGAAATACTAAAAGATTATGCTTACTGGCCACATATGTCCCAAGATGTGGAATTATATACTAGAGGATGTCTAGTATGCGCCCAATTTAAACCTGCTTCACCAATGCATAGAGCACCATTGATGAAAAGAGGCCTAACTCTCCCATGGTCAGATTTGCAAATAGACTATGTAGGTCCTTTAAAAAGGTCGAGCAGGGGACACCGTTATATTTTGAGTGTGGTATGTTTGATGTTAAAGTGGATTGAATGCATTCCTGCACCAGATTGTAGTGCGCAAACAGCAGCCACATTGCTGGTGAACCATGTGTTCTCAAGGTTTGGGTTGCAACAAAGAATTGAGTCAGACAGAGGAAGTCATTTCACAAGTACTCTAATGAGTAAGGTATGGCAAATACTAGGTGTAAAAAGGAAACTACATATCGCATATCGGGCGGCGTCTTCAGGTACAGTTGAAAGAAGCAATAGGTCTGTTGTGGATATTTTAAAGAAATTTGTGGCAGAAGCAGGTTCCAGCTGGGATTTACGTTTACCATTGGTTTTGATGGCAATCAGATCGACTCCTGCCAAAGCAACAGGTGTTAGCCCCCATGAGGTCTTAACAGGTAGGAAAATGGTGTTACCACAACACCTACTATACAGAACACATGAGCAAACTCTAGTGAGTGCATCCACAGTTCATGAATATATTGATGAACTGAGGAGGCATTTGCAACATGCATTTGCTTTTGTGCAGAGAAATCTGGAAAGAGCTGCTGACAGTGCAAAGTCATATTATGATAAAAAGACATCAGCAAAGGAATACAGTGTAGGGGATCAGGTGTACAAGTTTCATTTTGGAAAAAGTAAACAGAAAAATTCTAAATTTCTAGCAGCCTGGCAGGGGCCATTTCGGATTATAGATAAGATCTCTCCTGTAGTGTATAAAATTTTGAAAAATGAAGGTGAAACAGCAATAGAGCAGTTTGTCCATGTAAATCAAATCAAACCATGCCATCCCAGACATGAGATCAGGCGGCTTGAGCATGTAGAAACAGATAAAATCCCTTGAACACAAAAAGAGAAAATAAATGGGTACAATCAGGAGGCAGTGACAAAGAAGTTAAAAAGTTGATTGTTATGATGGCACATAAACACTGTAGTATATGTAAAATATAATATAAAATAAATATAAATAAATAAATAAATAAATGCACATATAATGGAAGCTCATGGTTGGTGTGCAGAGAGAAAGTGTGTTAAATAGTGAATATCTGCTTGTTTTCTTTTAACTTGTGTTTAATTTCAGAAAAAAAAAAAATGAAATATTTTTACCAAGCATGTTTTATTTTTGGCAAAAGGATGAAGTTAGTATTATGCTATGTACTTAATTTGTTTATTTTCTATTTTGATTTAGACAATTAACATTATTTGATCGGAGGTTCCGAGATCAGAGCCCACGGGAGAGACGATGGAGTCCTGGAGTCCCCTGGATGAAGACCAAGAGATGCCTGCCTCCAGGTGGAGGTGAAGACAAAATAACCGGAATGCCAAAAGAGATGACTGCTGTGGATTCAAGATTGCCAAGATGAAAGAATGCTCGATTGAACCGAATAACATCGCTGGTCGGGACATACCAAAAGAGACAAAACAGAAGTTCCGGCATATGAAGTTCCACGTATTTATTATTTTAATTATTTATTTTAATTTGTTATATTAATTATTTGTTTTAGTTAGTTGTTTTATTTCGTTGTTTTTAATTGACTTGGAAAATTTAAACTTAAAGTAATGCCACTTCCACTGAGAAGGCAAATGTGGAACATTTTATGGACTGATGGACTCAGATGAAATATTGATTGCAAATTTTCATTGATGCACATGAATATTCATTTTGTTGGATTGCTATATTGTAAAAAAAAAAAAAGAACAAGTTGTTTTTAGGAATTGGCTTGGATTATAGCCAAGTTCTAAAAACAAAAGGAGGGTATATGTAAGGATATTTGGCATGTTACAGCACAGAGTACAGCACTACTGCACAGGTAGCAAACAGCACAGAGTACAGCACTACTGCACAAGTAGCACATTTTTTTTTGCAGCACCACCACAAGGGTGCGGTGCATTGCTATATGGGTTACCAGATTAACAAGGAAAGACAGGCTATTCAGTCAAAAACGATTTTAACATATAAGATGCAAATCTATTTTTACAGTTAAAAGCACACGTGCTCATTTAAAAATGCACACTATTTTTCACCTGAAATGCCTATATTGCTAGAGACACATTTGAAAATTAACAGCTAACCTATTAACCATTAACCTGACTAATAAAACCTTATTTAACATAACCCACTAATAAAATGTGTTCTCCACTGCAGAATTAGGCATACTCTGAAAGCCATTTAAATGTGTGTGCAGATTTTTTTTTCTTCTCTTCTTTGTCTGCTTCTCCGTGTTTTTGTGCACAGTAACTGCAGGAAGAAGGAAGTCAGATTTGCAACAATTGCAAATGTATAAGCGAAGCTATTGTTGAGAGTAGGAGGATGAGAGATGATGGATTTCATTGGGACACATCATACAGAGGGCTGAGATGAAAGTTTTAGTGGGAAGTATCGGGGAAAAAGACAGGCAGACATTTTTCTGCACTACTGGGGAGAAGACTTGGCTGTGGGACTCCTGACTGAATGCAGATCCCTGCGTCCTGCTACAGTCAAGATTTGGCAGTCGAGATTGGGGAGAGCTGAAAGAAGGACCTTTCCACTGGCTGAGGCGTTCCTATCTGCAAAAGCTGAGAATTCCAGGCAATGACCCCAGTTTGAGAAGGCAAGCGTTCCTTTTTGCTGGAGTTAATCCAAGGGAGCCACATTCACAAAGAGAACAGCCAAAGAGAACAACTAAAAAGATAAGGTAATGAGAAGTGTGGGAGCTGAGTGTGTACGGTAATATGCAGTCAGTGTAGGATTCCTGTGCATGCCTTAATCAAATGCTAATGTTGCAATTTGAGTTCTGTTCTCCGCCACTCTCTTTGCAGTGTGTCATAGACAATGCTTTTACTGTACCATTTTATTTATTTCTGTAAAGAATGAGATCGTGTTTAAACGCAACTTTTATAATACAGAAAAATATTTGAAAACAGATGGGTGGTGTATTGACTATTTACCATTACAATGCCGATGATGTGGGGAGATTTTTAAACAGTGCAATGGTCATTTTAAGACAGATGTGTGCATGTCAGAATCAGTATGAATAATTGTGAGTGACTGTAGCATAGCTTGTTGGAGGTACATGAGCCAACGGGAAGAGAGACTCTCTGAACATAGCTCCCTACCGTATATAAGGTAGTGGAAATTACCACAAGACTACCATATATAGCTCTCTGTCGTAAATAAGTCAGTGAGTTCGCCCATGGTGGCACACCAACACTATCACTGAAAATGTGGTATTCCTAAAATGTAGGTCTGAGGTCTCTCTAGTGATCACACGAAAAATCTAAGCAAAGATAAGGGATTCTGGACATTGGGGCCACAAATAAAACAAGGGAATTATGCTCACCAAAATACCACCAACCACGTATACCAAATATGCAGGTCTGGGTGCTGAAATAATGCATGTCCATTGTATTATTGTTGCACATGGCCAAATCTGAATACAAAGAGTGATTATTGCTAAGTTATTTTTTGGCGGTAATAAAATACCGTCAGGCCCCAAATCTTCACAAAATACCCTACAGGAGTCTTTCCTTTCACTTTTCACATGTGTCTTGGCTGCCACATTGTTCCCCAACCAATGATTTTTCAATAGTGATGTCTACCCACACAGGCAGTGCAATCTTGGCACAGGCAGTCCAATCTTGGTCATTCCTCCCCTTCTGAGGGTGCTGTACCAAGACAATTCCACACACAGAACAACATTGCTGGCCTTTCGTGGGATGCCATGTTCACCACAGACACCAGTCATACACCATTGGCCAGGGGTTGTTGTTTGCCATGGTGAACATGTACGGTGCATGGTACACAGGCAGATTTGTTTAGGCCTGTTGACAGCTGCTATCTGCATCTCAATGTTCCCTTCAGTTTAAAGCACATTGCACCCGGTTCAATCCAGCTCTGGTGAAGTCTGCCTTCCCTCCCTCTTTCCTGTTGCCTGCTCCATTTTGTGTGGCAGTGGCAGAGGCTTCTGTTTCTCATTCCTTTCTCATGTCTGCTTGTCTCTTTCATGCCAGTTTCCTCTGTGCCTGCCTTCCAGTATGGCAGTGACCTCTGTGAAGAGCTGCTTTCTGCCATATTCTGTTTTCTGTGCAATTGGTAATGTTTTTCCATCATATCATGTTGACTGCACTGTCCCACTGCCATGTTAATCAGGGGATGCCATATTGTGACATTGGGGGTACTTCCAAGGTGATCCTGGGTTTCCAACCTCTCAGTGGTCTCTTTTTGGCAGTCCTCTCAGTGTCCTGCTGACTAAAGATAATAGGTAAGTGTTACATGCTCCTTCACTGCATTGCACACGGGGGACAGGCAGTGTAGGTGTTGTGGATGGGTAAGGTGTCACTGTATGGGGCCCTCATATTGCATTGGCGTGAGGTGGGTGGATCTGGCTGCATGGGTGCAGGGAAACATGGTGATGAGTGGCTGGTGAGTTCTTGTTTGCATTTGTTGCATGTCAATCAGGGGGGCACATGTTGCTGTGTAATTGGGTGCATGGATGGGTTGCCTATCCTTACATTGTGTTGTATTTCTCTACAGAGAAATTCTGCAGGGGAAGATGATTGTGGCGATTGAAGGAGAATTTGCTGCTGTATGTGTGTACAGGACACAGCATCAGGGTCTATAGAGGAGGACATCCATGTATTTCAGGGTCCGGCTGGTGCATGATCATGAGGGAAAAGGTGTGAGGTGAGATGTGTTTTTTTTTGCTGTATGCTTCATTTTTCAGAATCTGCACAACTGTTTTGATGTGACTGTGTATTGTTAGCATAGTTGTTGTCAGGGAATCGGTTGGTCACTCAACCTGTTTATTGTTGTGGAACGCCCTTAGTGGGTCCAGGGCAGTCCTCACATTTCTTTTTTGATCACTTCCATTTTGTGCTATGCCTTCCTACTTGTGGTCTCATGTATGTAGTTTGGTGTTTATGTGAAAAACAGTTGATGTTGTCCATGTGATGGTGGTCGGGAACTTTGTTGCTTGTGCTGTGTGCTTTTGGGTGGATTACATGGACACTGTTGGTTCAAGTTGCTATGACTGTGTTGGTGATTTGTGCAAAGCCATACGGATTAGAGGTGTATCAACCACTTTTGCTCACTTACAAATGGGATCATACTCAGTGAAAATTTAAATATGGATTTAAAATGCTCCTTATTCCTTGTATGAATGAGACACGTGGAATCTTGCACCCCTGCTTTCATACTCACAGCAACATGGGTAGGTTTCAGCCCATAGTGCGTGTAGTCCCACAGGTGTACAATAGTATTTTGACTGGCTCATTTGCATAAGTAAATATGTGGCTTTTGATGGCCATGAATGACTAGGAGCTAAGACTTGAATGTTGCCAAGTTTATGCATGTTTCTGTTCAAACATATTTTTACATGTTTATGTAATTCTCACATTTGTGATTTGTACTTACTTTTTTCATGCCTCCAGAATCATTTTACTCTCAACTTTGTAAAGTTGGAGTGGAATACGCTCTCTTACAAGTCTTATCTGGGGCTCTGTTTGTGCATGTTGTTTTGCACATATGTTGTGCATGGACTCACATAATTGTGCTCTCCCAGAGACACATTCTCGGGGTGTTGTTATGGGCACGGAGGATAGGCCCCAATTCATCAATGAATTGCACTTGGGATGTAGCCTCACTGTGTGTGCTCCACAGGGGCATATTTTTATGTGAAGTATGACAGCACCACCTGGGTATGTGCAGCCTCTCCATGTGCCCTTAGGCCAAAAAAGGGCAAGGTTGGTGCCTGTGGGTGCAGGCAGTGTCGGACATGCATTTCCACTGGTGCACCACATGTGGCAACATTGTGCAGTACACATGCAGCCACTATGATTTTACATACTACTGGTGGTGTATATAGCAACACCCCACCAGAGTGGTCAAGGGAGTGGAACCATGACTTCAGCACTCAGAATGTGTGTTCTACTTTGTCCCTAGTGGTTACATATGTTGTATTGTATCTCATCTCAACTGGTTTTGTGGCATTCCCGATTGTTGTCATCATGAATCTTGACAGCCGGCAGGCACTGTCCCGTGTAAATGTGTAAATGGTTGTCATTGTCATTTATTGTAAGGTTCTATTGCTCAGTGTGTCATGTGCATGCATGTGCGTGACTGTTCAAACTCACTGATGAGCCATGCATTGCCATGTTTTCCAGATGCCTGGGCACGGTGCAGTGGGCAGACAGGCTTATCTTAGGAGGGAGAGAGGGCAGTAGATACAGTACAAGTGAAATTATAATACAAAGGATCCAAAGAAACACTGAAACACTATGTATTGTACAAATAAAGGATTTATTTAAATACAGGTAGGCCCAGATAAATCTAGGGGTTAAGTAAGTACTGACACATTATATAAAATCACAGTATAAAAACACAACACTATACTTGAAATCCACAAACCCAAGTATAGACCTTATTTGGAACACCTAACAGTAGTTCTAGAGAACTCAAAACCTTGTTATACACATTTAGTATAGATCAAGCCTATTCTTTGGGAGTAAAAGACCAATGGTTACTTTCAGATTACATTCAGTAATACAAGGGCAGTAGGCCCTTCCAGTTGTACAGTGACTCTTGGAACAAATCACATAAACAGTCAACTGGACAATATACTTTTGATGAATAGTGAAACACTTATCCTACGTGAAGTAAAAACCTATACCTACTCTATAACTACTTTTGTCATAACATACAGTTATACCAGTCGAGTAAAACCTAAGGATGTAATATACCATTACAGATGCTTTTGAAATCAGGGAACCCCAGATTAAGGTAAGCAATAACTCTGGTGACTTGTTTTGGATGGCATAGAGCTAACACAAGGTAAGTAAAAAAGAGATACTTTAACTTCATAATGAAGGGGCAAGTGAAACCCAATGTCACACTTTACTGAATGGTTATTCTAGGTAGGCAATAACCTAATGTAGACTTATTAAGGACAGGCTAGCAGCAATTCAGGGGAAGCAAGACCCAGTAGGGGGACTCTCATACAGTTATCCTAACAGGACTAACCTGGTGATACCAACAGTTGGAGGACACTCATACAATTACCCTACAGGAATAATCTGGTGACCAACACATTACTTTTGTAAAGAGGCACAACCTAATCACAGGAGAGTAAAATACCTTCACATCTACTTTCTATTAGACTGGCAACAGAGTGGCTAAGGAAGAAAAGATGTTAACCATACTTTTAAGAATAGTGCATCACACATTCGACATCAGTAAGAACATTTGTAACTGTTCACTCTTAGAATTACAGTTACCAACCAACTCTTTACAAGAAAATAAAACACTTGATTTCTTTTCTAGGCAGAAGTCCCAATCCCTTCACAGTCTTTCCCTTATTCTTGGAGCATGAGTGTTCTCAGTGGCAGAAGGGGGGTCACTGAGACCAACAGGCAGTGTTAGAATACGTTCTTTAGTAGCAAAAGTCAGAGTTTCCTTAGCAAAACTGGCAAACAGGTGAGTACTTTACTTTTAGAGTTAGAAGAGGGTCCAGGGGCTTTACAGAAGACACCCCAGAAGTATTCTATCAGTGGGACTGGGTGCACTGGATGAGGGACCTTCCAATCACAGAAAACACCCCAGGACTACACAGAAATCCCAAAAGGCTTAAGGTAAGTATATACCCAAGCCACCACAGTACCTCAGCAACAAGGAAGAGATTGCAGCAGGAGAACTTCGGGGACTACAGCCAAATACCTGGTCAGTGGATTCCTTGTCCTGGAGACTGAACACAAGACCTCAGAAGGGACTTTGCAGCAGGGATCAATGAAGAATGCTCTAGGCAATATTTCTCTTTTGGTTGAATGTGGTTCTGCAGATTTGGCGCCTTTTCAAGGAGCACAGAAGAAGACAGAAAATCGCAGTTGAATTCTCATTGTTTAATAAAAAGGTCCAGCACTCTTGTGAGGGGAAATTTTAGACTCAATTCATGTCTCTGGAGAATCACCAAGATGTCCATGAAGATTCAGCGAGATTTGGAATTGAGAAGACCGTGCAACGCACAGTGGCTTGAGGTCCCAGGGTATTGGGGTATTGCAAGAATGCAAGGTTGCAGCAACCTGTGGGATGGCTCAAATTGCAGGTCTTCTTTAGTCTAGTTTGTCTCACGCAGCTCTGGGTTCGGGTCGCCGTTTTCGGAGTCCCCAGGTCGATTGGAAGGAAAGGCTGCAGCAGGCTCAGGTTACACAGCAGGCTCTCTGGCTGCTGTAAATCATCTCTGTCACTTTTACTTTGTCATCCTCTTTGGTATAGGTTCCAGTGGTCAACATGACTTCAGCTTCCAGGTTTCAAGTATTTTTCAGGAACTACAGCACAACCTCTACATTCTCTCCCCACATTTTACAAGAAATGGGCATCTCGTTGTCCAATCAGGACAACCAGCCCCCACTGGGATTTGTCCAAGTTGAAGAAAGGCATAAGACAAAGGAGGGGGGAGTTTTGGACTCCCACCCTGGAGATCAGGGGAAGAAACAAGAAATGAGAAGAAACACTAAAATGGCAGAAAAAGAAGAAAGGGGCCATTTTGCTAAAATGAGCACCCATAGGTGCCTTTACTACAGCTGTGATTACAGCCCGCAGTAAAGGTGCAACAAATTAGTAAAAGGTATTACTGCCACCAGCCATTAAAGGTAAGCTTGTCACTGTAACAGAATCGGTACAGTTTTAGTTTGAAAGGGGATACATTGTATCTCCCCAGCACTCCACATAAGGTGGGGTGTGCTGGTTTCACCTAACAAAATGTAAAAGGGATCCAAAGATCCTTTCTACCCTTAGGAACTGTAGTTCACTCAAGGTTAGCACAAGAAAGTTAAATGGGGAGCCCATAGGGCAACCCAGCAACAACAAGCACTTATTGCCAATAAGTTATTTAACATGATAACTTTAAAAAGACACTATGGGGAGACTTAAAAATGACACCCTTAAAAGGGTTAGAGATTAGGTGTGTGTGGAAAAAGGTTCCCACTCACTGAGGTATTAATGAAAAATAGCCTACTAGAAAAGCAAAAAGTTCTGGAGTTGAACCAGGAAAGGAAGATTTACCAGCTCTGTGGAAATCTTACCTAACACACGTGCGGATTCACTATGCACCCGTGCCGAGGGAAATGCCAGTGTACATCACGTCACTTACGGGTTTATGCGCTAAGGCCCTTTCCTCGAATTACACGCTGACGTGCTGTTTTTTCACATGTGGATTCACTCTGCATCAAGTTGGCCACACGATAACACACGGAAAACCACGCACCTGCCCAGAAGGCCATTTTCCTGCCCACTCAGAGGCACGAGCTGCCTCCAATGAACCATCTGCTGCTGCGTACCTGCCTGCTGGCCACGTGCCCTGCTATTTGGTGCCTGCACATCAGCCATCTGCAGGGGTCCAGTTGCTGCAAACACCCCTTCTGGAACAGAAGACTCCTGACTGCTGTTCCATCACTCCACATCCCAGCACCAGGACCCAGTTGCTCACCTGCCTCGGGGGTTGTCATGTTGGGCCAAACTCCATCTGGGACCAGTGGCGACCCCCTGGCAGAAAGGCAGAGGGCTGCCAGTTTCACTGCTGGAGAAGTTGGCATCCTGGTGGAGCAAGTCCTGGTGCATTATAATGCCCTCTTCGGACAGCCACGCGCCAACAAGGATGGATGGAAGAGGATGTGGTTGGACATTGTGGGTGCCATCAACGTGGAGGGGGTGGCAACCCGCGACCTGAAACACGTTTATAAGCTCTGGGAGGACTTCAGGTCCAGGACCCTCAGGAAGGCCCAGCGCCTCTTGGATGCAGCAGATGCAGTGGGGTGCTGGGTTTGCCTTACCACCAACCAGATGAAGGTCCTGGAACATATTAGCCCAGTGCTTCACCTCCAGATGCTCAAGAGGCAGGCTCATCTGGAGTTGAACAGTAAGTGTCCATGCGTACTCACTGGACGCAGTGTATGTTGAGGTGTGCCAGGAGTGTGTAACTTGGACATATGTCTGACATGGCCCATGTATGGATATGTATGTGCTGGGACATGACTGTTCTGCATGTGAGTCCAGTCATGTGTGATGCACATCAATAGTGTATGTGTTCCAAAACATGATGCACAACTGCATGTGAAGATGCACACATGTTTGCATGCCTGTGTATGTACTCAGCCATGTTTGGGGTGAGACACATGGATGCTCATCATGCCTTTATGTACGTGCACGGTGTACATGTGTGTGGGTCTGTTTGGGGGTGTGACTGTGAGACAACATTGATGCATGGATGCATGTGACACAGACATGTAGGTACCCGATTGCCAGATGTGACATAGTTGCCGATGATTGCACTGTGATGGGTGGTGGAGATGTACAGATGAATGTCTGACTGGTGGCATGTGTGTATGTGTTTGGCACTCCCCATGTTGCTTGTGACTACATGCCAACCTTTGGATATTCATGTAGTTGTGTTTGTATGGATTCTGCTGCCTGCTGCACGATTCCTGTTAATATGTGCATGTGTGTGGGTTCAAATGATATAAGTGTTGGAGAATGTGATACCATCTGTGAAGTTTGACACTGCCACTCATGTGCAACTGTCATGTGCGTATAAGACCATTGTACAGTGCCCTGATGCCTGTGTTCTATCTCTCCCTGTCTGCAGCGTTGACTGATAAAGAGGGTGGAGATGATGCTGTGGAGCATAGCGGTAGGGATGCCACCTCCAGTCGGAAATGCAAGGCCCAGCTCCCCTCCGAGGTAATCATATCTTCCGGGAGTGAGGAGTCTGTTGCCACGTCCATGGCCGCAGCTGCTGAGGGAAGGTCCAAGAGGTGGACTCCTCGGCAGTAGAAGGGGCAGCTGAGCCCCCACAGGGGCCTTTGGTGGAAAACGGCACAGGGTCATCCAGGTTGGTGGGGGGTTTGGTTGAGGAGGAGGCCATGACAGCCCCAGGCACGGGGCCTGGATGGCGGGATTCCACTGGTGCTAGTGGTGCAGTCCAGGGGCAGGGACAGGAGGCAGCACAGGCCGCTGCAGAGGTGCCTGTGTGTATTCCTGTCCCAGATTCTGTGACTGCATCATCCAGCACCAGCAGGGATGCCTTCGTCCAGACCCATTTTCAGGGAGGGGATGCGCAAACAACAACTGGCCTTCCTCTCCCTGCAGAAGTGGCAATCCATGACCGGATTGAGCCTCTCCTAGCTGGTGTGGCGTTGCGCCAATGTGGTATTCGGCATGACATGCAGGGTTCTCGTGAGGACAATGCACGTCATTTTGAATACCTGTTTGGGCATGTCGCACTACTAGTACTGGTCGTCGGCACTGGGTTGCTCCGTGTGCTGGATCTTCTTGCTACCCGCTCCTCAACTGAGCCCCCTATGCACCAGTCATCCTCCGTGCCATCTTCCTGCCCACCTGGGCCCCCTGCGGAGCTGCCCCCAAGCCACCGGCCAGGCTGGTAGAGGACACATCCCTGCCACAGTCGGGAGTCGGAGGTCCAGCAGGGATTCCATCAGCCTGGATGCCGTCATGGTGCCAGAGACAGTTGCATTGGAGGCAGCAGCAAGCTCAGTGTGGGAGCCATCATGGCTTGGGACCATCAACATCCCGGAGGTATGCATCGGCTGGCGGGCAGGAGGACCCAGGATTGGGAGTTTCTTCTGTGTGGCAGCGGTTGGGCCAGCAAATAGATGCAGAGCGGCGGCGGGTAGAGAGTGCATGGCTCACAATGGTCAGGGTGGAGAACTCCATGCACCGGGCTTTGAGGCAAGTTGAATGCCTTGAGGGTGCAGAGAGTTGGAGGATGCTATGGCTGCATCCCTGCGAGACCTCCAGGCCAGGGAACAGGCCCGCCTCTGGAACATCGACATGGAGTTCGATGATGCCCTGGCCCGGGAATTCAAAAAGTGAGCCGTCGGACTAGCCCGCCGCCTTTGTATATAGTTATTTAGGTTTAGGTTTCGGTTTCATTTTGTTTTTTTATGATTTGGAGTACACAATCTTTGCTCCCGTTTTTGTATATAATTGTGTTTTACATAGGATTTTCTGTAGGTTTCATTTTGTTTTGTGATCATGGACCCTTCAGACTTTCATTGTCAATAATTCCTGACATGTACATACTTTTTTTTGTCATCCCATGGAGTAATGGTTTTTTAGGCTTTACAATTTTGGAATCATTTGTATAGACTTTGGCGTTGGACCACTTTTCATTTTTCATGACTTGGATTTTATTTTTTCCTTGGATTTTACTTTCTTTTTCATATCGCATTCATTATTTCATCATTTGCATGTATGGTTTTCATTTTGTCATTTTGTTTTCTTTTTAATACATTTCATAAATCTTCATTATTGGTGTGGTCTACTCTGATTGGTTTCGTTCATGTCTATATGAGCACTGGCTCAGTCATGTGTTGCCACTGTGTGGCTCTGTAGGACATTTATTCATGGGCATGCCGGTTCTTTTCAGACTCTCATGGCATGGGTAATTTACTAGGGAGCGGGTGCAGTGGATGGTTGGGTGTTTGTACTAGGGGTGGGGGAGGGATTTGGGTTGGCATTAGGGACATGGGTCTGCATTGTTATGACGTGGTGTTTGGGGGGATATGAGTCAGGGCCTGCTGGCAGGTGCCCATCAATGTGGGTGGGGTGGAGGGACATGTGTCGGGCCTGCTGGCAGGTGCCCATCACTGGTGGGGGGGACATGAGTCGGGGCCTGCTGGCAGATGCCCATCACTGGTGGGGTGACTTGTGTTGGGGCTCACAAGTGCATGGTGCCATGTGGCTTGACTACTGGGCATGGTCAGTGTTTGCAGGGGTCCCCCCTTCGGTGTGGGGTACCTGCGGGGCATGACCAGGGTGGATGGGCTTCCTGTGGGGCATGCCCAGGGGTGTATGGTGGTCCCTGTGGTGTGGGCTGCCCTCAGGGCATGGTCAGCGTGGATGTGCTGTCTGTGAGGCAAAGCCAGGGGTTATAGGGTGGTCCCCTGTGGTGTGGGATGCCTTCAGGGCATGGTCAGGGTTTGCAGGGGTCCCCCCTGTGGTGTGTGGTGCCTACAGGGCATGATCAGGGTGGATGGGCTACCTCCGGGGCATGGTCAGGGGTGTAGCGTGGTCCCCTGTGGTGTGGGGTGCCTGCGGGTCATGACCAGGGTGGATGGGCTGCCTGCGGGGCATGCCCGTGGGTGTATGGTGGTCCCCCGTGGTGTGGGCTGCCTGCAGGGCATGACCAGGGTGGATGGGCTGCCTGCGGGGCATGCCCGTGGGTGTAAGGTGGTCCCCTGTGGCGTGGGCTGCCTGTGGGGCGTGGGGAAGGACACACCCGGGAGGGGCCACACCGACAAATTGTGTCTAAAGCTCACTTGCGTACCCCAGAATACACGTACCCCACTCGTGCCAGCGAAATTGTGTGTAAAGCTCACTCGCGTACCCCGGAATATACATGCCCCGCTCCGGCCAGCGAAATCGCGTGTAAAGCTCACTCGCATACCCCGGAATACACATATCCCGCTTGTGCCAGCGAAATCACATGTAAAGCTCACTCGCGTACCCCTGAATACACATACCCCGCTCCCGCCAGTGAAATCGCGTGTAAAGCTCACTTGCGTACCCTGGAATCCAAGTACCCCGCTCGTGCCAGCAAAATCACGTGTAAAGCTCACTCGCGTACCCCGGAATACATGTACCCAGCTCCCGCCAGCGAAATCCCGTGTAAAGCTCACTTGCGTACCCTGGAATACACGTACAAAGCTCGTGCCAGCGAAATCTTGTGTAAAGCTCACTTGAATATCCCAGAGTACCCGTACCCCGCTCCCGCCAGCGAAATTGCTTGTAAAGCTCACTTGCGTACCCCGAAATAAACATACCTGCTCCCGCCAGCAAAATCGCGTGGACAGGTCACTCGCATACCTCGGAATACATGTACCCCGCTCCCGCCAGTGAAATCGTATGTAATGCTCACTCGCGTACCCCGGAATACACCTACCCTGCTATTGCCAGCGAATTTGCGTATAAAGCTCACTCGTGTACCCCGGAATACACGTACCCCTCTCCCGCCAGCAAAATTGCGTGTACAGCTCACTCGCGTACCCTGAAATACACATACCCCGCTTCCGCCAGCGAAATCGCGTGGACAGCTCACTCGCGTAACCCAGAATACATGTACCCCGCTCCCGCCAGCGAAATTGCATGAACAGCTCACTTGCATAGCCCCAGATTTGTGCACCAGTGTGGTGTGGAACCAGATTCACCCCCTGCAGCAGCCCACACCACCGGCCCCCCACTACATCCCTGACCATGCCCCAGAGGCAACCCATCCACCTTGACCATGCCCTGCAGGGAGCCCACACCACGGGGTAACACCATACACACCTGGGAATGCCCCGCAGGCAGCACATCTACCCTGACCATGACCCGCAGGCAGCCCATCACTGTGACCATGCCCTGTAGGCAGCCTACACCACAGGGGACCACCGTACACCCCTGGGCATGCCCCTCAGGCAGCCCATCCACCCTGACCATGACCCGCAGGCAGCCCATCACCCCTGACCATGCCCTGCAGGCAGCCCACACCACAGGGCACCACCATACACCCCTGGCCATGCCCCACAGGCAGCCCATCCACCCTGACCATGACCCGTCGGCAGCCCATCACCCCTGACCATGCCCTGCAGGCAGCCCACACCACAGGGGACCACCATACACCCCTAGGCATGCCCCCCAGGCAGCCCATCACCCCTGACCATGACCCGCAGGCAGCCCACACCACGGGGGGACTTTTTCCATGCAATTTGCCTGGCGCAGGCAGAGTACACGTACTTAAGGGGGTATGGGAATTGATTTTCATGCGTTTTGGCTGCCGCGAGCGGGGTACGAGTATTGAAGGGGGTGTGCGGGGAGATTTTCACACCTTTTGGCTGCCACGAGCGGAGTAGGTATATTCAAAAAGTGTGCAAGTACATTTTCACGCGTTTTGGCTGTCATGAGCGGGGTACACGTAGTTTTTCATGCGATTACAGTGTAGGGGACCTGGAAGCTGGTCCAGGGCTAGCTCGGCCATTTGTGCCGTATTGGGAATTTCTATGCCTTTAATTGCGCAAGGGACGTTCTTGGGGGCATAACTGGCGTTGTGGGATGTTCGCTGCGCCACACTGCAAATGGCTTGGGAAATCCATGAATACACGGTGCGCCAGAATGCTGTTTAGCACACACGACTGGCGCACGCTGGCGCACGCTCCCTCTCTGTGCTGCCCGCATGCGCTACTTCTGCACTGAATTCTATGAATTACCCCCTAAAATGCACACACCAAGTTACTCTTTGCAGCATTAGACGCTATGGGAGTAATATATACCAACTTCACTGACGATACATAAATACTTATCCCTATTTCAGGCAACCTTGAACAGGACACCATTTGTGTGAATAAAATCTATTCCATCATCCAGAACTGGATGGCGGCTAATAGTTCATGCCTAAATGGAGAAAAAACAGAGATACTCATAGTAGGCTCTCACGTCCGATTTGCTAAGCTTCACCCACAATACACAGCCATAGTCATTGACAACACCCCTATTCCAATCTCAAGCCAAATAAAAACCCTAAGGGTTTATGTAGACTCGAGACTTACCATGTGTAAACATATCAGTGCCCTTGCCTCATCCACAGCCTAAACTACCAAACGTATCACGCTGAGTCATCCATTCCTTACACAACAACATTGCATCACCTTAGCAAGAGCCCTAATTTTAGCCAAAATTGACTACTGTAATATACTCCTACTAGGCACCTAAAAAAAATATATTAATAAAATGCAACTACTCTGAAACAAAGCCCTAAGAGCAGTTCTAGGCATTAAAAAAAGGGATCACCTATCGCTCCACAGGAGAGATGTACACTGGCTACCTATCCAAGCCAGGATACTCCATAAAATGTTCACCCTCACACATAAAAGTGTCTCAGGTGATGCCCCCATCTGCCTCAACAAAAGTTTAAGCCGCAAAACTTTAACCAGAGCCCTTAGATACAATGCTAATACACACCCACACATCCCGTGTTTCAAGAATGTAAGAACAGGTAGCTCTAGTTTCACGGTAGCAGCCCCCAGAATATGGAACTCATTCACATCTAATATCATCAACGAGCCTTCCCTAAATACATTTAAGAAACTCCTCAAAACCTGTCTCTTTAACAAATACTAACTTCTTCTGCATCTTGTTCTATGTAAATACACTGTACCACTGTAAACTACTGTACAAGTAACCACTATGTAATGTATGTATATATAATGTATGTGTAACCACTAAGACCAAATATATGTGTAAAATACGCTGTGATACGCCTGGGTTTGGGCGTACAACAAATGTAATAAATAAAATAAATAAATACAATAATTAGCATACTTAACACAGTCCCTCGGGTGCATCCTCATCAAAGATCCTTGCACGCATCCCTTGCATTGACAACTTTTGATAAAAATAGTTTCCAAAAATGTTAACAAATATTGACTATTTTGATCTATGTCTCACATTCTCCTATGTCTTTCTCTCGGACACCTCTCTCGATCCATCACTATTTCTTCCCAGCTCTGTCCTATTGTCCCCATGTCTCTCTCCCTCTATGTCTCTCCGTCCTCTCTCTCACTGCCACCTTCTCTCTTGTTTCATCTATTGCTCTCTCATTGCCCAGATCTCTTTCTCTCTCGCTCTGCTACGTTCTCTCTGTATTCACCAATCTCTTTTTCATCTGTCTCTGTTCCCATCTCTTTCCCTCTCGCTTTCTGACACCTTCTCTTTCTATCAACCAGTCTCTTTTTCCATCCACCTTTCTCACTCTCTTGTAATCTCCCTCTCTCGCGTTGCCACGTCCTCTCTCGCTCTTTCAATCTGTCTCTTATCCCCATTTCTCTCTCATGTCTCTCTTTCTTTCTCTCGTTCTCTCCATCCCCCTCTCTCACTCTGCCACCTTCTAACTCTAAGCACCAATCGCCCATTCCACCACTGCTACTTCACTGGCCACCCCCTCCGCCCCCCCTCTCTCTATTTCTCTCACACTCTTTCTCTCTCTCCCTTTCTCACTCTACGACCTTCTCTCTCAAACCACCTATCTCTCTTTCCACTCTGGTCTCACTGTCCTCAAGTCTCCCTCCCTGCTCTTCTCTTCCTTTCCTTTTTTGTTTTTAGAGACATTTGCCGGCTGATAATCCTCCAAGCTCCCTCCCCTATTCTTCAGAAGGCCACGCTGAGTGTGCTGACCTCGCACTATGCACAGCTGCATTGCAGACTTCCAAAGCCCCCATTGAATTATTTAGGTCCCTTCCTGATCAGACAACTCATTGATCCTGTCATTTTTCTTCTGAAATTACCAAGGCGATCCACACTCCTTTGTGTCTTCCATGCCTCTCTTCACAGGCCGGCAAACCTTCATTTTTATAACGCAGGTGTGTTTTTCACGCTCTTGGACGTGGTGACTGGTGTTTGGCTCACCACTTCCTTCCAAAGCGACACACTACTCACCTCTGTGTTTTAATGTAAAGAAAACCTCACTTTACAAACAGGCTTTATGGCTCAAGTCTTTTTTTCGAATTTGGACACATACGAGCTTCAACAACTCTGGTAAAATAAAACATGTATTGGAAACTAGCAGCATGATTACGATAAGACTGTTGTTAATGAAGGGAGATTCTAAAGATGCACTCATTAATCTCTTCCAGACTTATTTCTTTATCTCACTTTAAAATGAAATGATATGTCCACTGAGCACATGCTCTAAGCTGAGCCCACTGAGTGTTCGAGACCACGGGTAGATACGAAGTGAACATAGTGGGCCTGACCTACAAAAGGGTTTTCCGATGGGAAACTACCATTGACGAACGCTTTGTAAATCAAACACTCCTTGTTCCCTCCCTTTCCCTAAAATAAGAGGTTGAAGCAGGCTTCACAATGCTTGGACCAGATCCATATCTCCAGGATTAATTGCACACAATCAGTTCTTTTACGGCCTATCCGCCGAGCATGTGCAATATCAAATCCATGCTTTATTTTTTGGCAGAACAGCAAAACCCAAATGTGTTATTTGCATGGGTTAATTAGCATACTTCGAAGATTAAATTACAGGCATAATTTACTATAGATTCACTGCTGTCGTTTTTAATTTTCTTCTCCCCCTCTTAGTTCAGTTTTCATCATTTTATTTACAGCAAGGTTGGTAACACCATTCCATTTTGTTCTGTGGTTCCAGCTGGTCACTGTCAGAAGGTCCATTAATCCAGTTCTGTTTGTTAAATAATTCCTATTTCACAGAATATTGACTTTATATTGAGTTTGTCGCTGCAAGGCAAACCCAATGAAAAAAAAGGTTAGTTAGATCAAAATGCAACACTCAGAGTTGTTTACACTTTCGTCATGTTATTATAGTCCTAAAGTCTCTGAAGATGACATTGGTCATTTAGTTTAAGATGGGATTACCATGGCCGCTTCTGATTTCAAGGTACTCTGTATCGTGCTGGGGAAAGGTAAATAGCCTATATGGTTTATGACTTTCACCGTTCTTAGGAAGAATATGATATGATTTGATTTGATATTTTATTTATAACGCACCATACACAAGTGTTTCAAGGCGCGACGAGGCAGGGGAGGGGAACAGCGAGTACAAGGTTGATCTTACTAGGCCCAGTGACATTGAGATCGTGGAAGTGCAGTGAAAAGGGAAGGGGAGACGTGCAAGGGGAAGGGGAGGAGGAGCAAGTGCAAGACATGGGATCAACATTGAAAAACAAGAAGTGTTAGATAATGTTTGTGCCCTCCCTTACTATACGTGTAAAAATGAATAAAACAGACACTCCCTGGACAGGGAATAAGGCACAAAAGAGCAGGCTGCGAGAGTTCAAGGAAAAGTTTATCTAGATCTCTGAGAGCATTCTGACCACATCAAGGTTACAACACATTTATATAGTACATTGACATTTCTAACATATGATGCTACGTTGGATCTGGATTGGTCAGCCGGGGTGGTGTCTTAGGTGTGGGCATCATCTCTTCCTCCGGGTTGGTTGCTTGGTTGGCGGGAGGATTGACGTCAGGCAACTGTGCTCCGGATGGGTGAAGGTCAGGTCGCTGTGAAACACAGTGGTCACTATCTAAGCTGAGAAAATACATTCTAAATAATGCATGCACTAAATAATGTTTGATCAAAAAGACCCTCAGTAGTGTATCATGTCATTGTACAAATCACTCAAGGATCTATATCATCTATAACATTTGGGTTATACAGGTCACAGGTTTACGGGTCTTGACCACCATAATACTCTCATTGACCTGTGGGGTTAGTTTCACAAGTATCTCAGGTATGTGGCATTTGTTAGTATCGGGCACAATATATTGCAGCAGGGGTCTAATGTTAGTTGAGGGTCTGTTGGGTGGGCTTCATAGCATGGTCAGCAGTCTGGCACATGAAACAAATGCCTTGCAAGGACACAGGGTTAGAATGGCAATACGTTTCAACTGGCGAGGGTAAGAGGGCAAGGATACTTTTGTGGAGATGGACGAGCTATGAGCTTGGCTCATGTTGGTTCACATGCAGGACAGTGATCTCAGAGGAAAAGAGATGTGTTACATTTATTATTTGTTGCAAGCAGCTCCGGCTTCAGCGTGAGAATGGATCTGCAGAGTTTTCCAGTTGGAGTGGAAACGAGGGTGGGGGCCATGTGCTCCGAGCTGCTGCGGCGGGGAAAAGGGAGAGAGGCATTTTGTACTATCGCAGTGAGGCCTGGTCACCAAGATGGAGTCGAAAGGGGGTACAAAAAATGGATGCCCCGTGTCCTGCTCGGTGGTCCCATCTACGCGAATGTAACCCAAAGATAAACATTGCGTAAGAGCGAGGGGCGTACCCACCACTAGAGGCACTTGGTCCGAGTTTTGTACTGAGAAGTGATGGCAGAGAGGGGCCCATTGGCCCCTTGCTCCCACACAATAAGTGCAGGTGGGGGGGGTTGTAGGGTTGCAGATACAACCCCAAGTGCAGAGTTGCCAGGAGGCATTGCAGGTGTGCAACTGGGAGAGCACACCTGCGCCTGTAGTTCAGAGGGTAGCCAGTTAACCAGTGCAGAATTAATGGCATTTCTATCTACCTTGCACTCCAACGCATACAAAATGCGGCAGCCAGACGGCTCCTTAAACTACCTCGAAGAGAACACATCACACCAGCTCTGAAAATGCAACATTGCTACCCATCAAACAACGGATCAAGTTCAAATCAATGTGCATAATGCATAGAGCAATCCACAACCAAGGAGCAGAGTTCCTTAGAAGAAAAATAAACCTACATCACACCACAAGGCCACTCAAATCCAGTAGCGACATCCGATTGGGACCCAAATCATACATCAAAAGAAAACTTGTAGGATCCTCTTTCTCTCACCTCACACCTAAAACTTTGAACGAACTACCAAAGAACATACGGAACAGAAGACATCACTGACAATTCAGGAAACTCTTCAAATCCTGGCTTTTCACCCCATAACTAGAAAGAATGCCCGTAGGGGCATACACAGCAGGATTAGGCTGAGAGTGGAACCTATCCCCTATTCCTTAAGCCTTCAACACTTAATAGAAGTAAGGATATACTGATCTACAACATATCCACTCATCAATTGAAAGATAGATCACCTAGAATCATACCAAAGAACATCCACAGAACAATCGGGAGGGAAGGCGAGGTCTTACCTAGCAATAACACCTTGGCCCGCATTGTAATAACAGGCAGGAGTAGACTGGCAACAGCAAATAGATAGAAGGAGCGGGGGAATGATAATACAACACCACCACCTAAGTAGCGCTAATGCTCGCCCGACCGTGTGTACTACGCTCAAATAACTTAGCTGGTGACCAGCATTGCCATTGCCTTAGAAAGTGGACAGTCAGGCAAGGAAAGAGAAAGGATATTCCTACCGAATGCACCACCAACAGTAAATAGATAGGAAGTAACGGGGAATGATAATATAACACCACTTTCGAACTAGGGGATAATGGTCACCCAACAGGAGGTACTAACCTCAAATAACCTCGCTAGGAACCAGCCACGCCATCACCCTAGAAACTAGACAGTCAGGAAATAAAGAGAACGAATATACCTACCCAGTATGACAACCGGATACATTAAACAAAACAACAAGGATTAAGAGACATATATCCCACTAACCAAAACCTCAAATTGCTGCACACTTAACTCACACAAAAAACAACACAACCACTTCTCTCACAGCAAACCGCACGCATTATGCCACACCACAACAACAAACAATCAACACATAAATCGCAACAACAGCACACAAGGACTTGCTTAGATCCTATATTCACACCCAAGCTCAGCGCATAGTGAAAACTGAACTGAAGCTGCCAACAGGACACCGCCACCTCACTTTCCTATACCCTCTTCATCCACTAAGCCAACCCCACCTCTTTGTTTACAGATCCGCTGAGCACCTGGTGACCAACTACGTTGGTGATGGTGCACTATATACATACCTTTAACATTTAACATTTACCTGCATGGACTAGTATGCTGAAGATTGAAAGGGAAGTGATTTTATGAGGCCTGTGTGCATGAATTGTATGTATTGGGTTTTACATGGTGTGAAGTTGTGAACATAGCTGAAAACCAACAGACACGTGCAATTGGACTACTCCAGAGTATTATCTACTCTTATCTTCCAGGCCGATAACAATGAAAACCCTGAGTGCCAAAGTGCACTAAAACAGAACCCCGAAATGAGTTTGTCCAAATGTGCTTCACATACCAACCTAAGAAAAACATTAATAATAACCAAAACTGTCCGGGTGTCATAGGCTTATGTGCCGCATAGCATTTGTTTTTATTTTATTAAAGTGTTTTACTTAAATAAACCTTTAATACTATAAATCATTTAATCACAGTACACACAATACATATTAAATTACAGGAAATATAAATTAAAACAACAGTAAACAAACTAATTCAATTATTTTTATCAAATTCAGCCACATGTAAATGAGTATATTGTTGTCCAACTATGTTCGGAGAATAACTAATTAATATCATTAATGTAAATGTCATACATCTTCTCATACAGTTCATTCAATTTGCAACAACCCATTAAAAGATGTTGTGGAGTGGAGACTGCGCATGCGCGAGCCGCGCATGAGGAGCTAACGGCATCGGCTCCCGTCAGCCGCGACTATATATCCTGGAAAACTCCCGTAATTGTCGGGAAACATTTGATCCCGGACAACACAGAGGCAGCGGACCCACCCAGGCAGCGTCTCCTGCAACCCGGTGCAGAATCGGACCCGGGACCATGGGTAACGACCCGAAGGCTGTCAACGCGAGTCCTGTCGCCATTGCGGGGAAGACGTGAGCGGCTGCTCTGCCACTCCCCCCTCGAGCGGCCGCGGCCTTGGGGCCCTGGGAAACGGATGATCCTCGGACCGCGGTTGGCGATATCACGCCTACGGACCATCGTGGGGGGGGACATCCTCCCCCCCCCCCAGCTGGAATCCAGAAAGCGCGGCCTGGAGCAGCCTCGAATCGCGGCACAACCGCGGCACAACCGCGGCTGACATCCCGCGCCTGTGGTCGCCGCGACCTGATCCCCTGGCGTAGGATGGCCAGACATCTGCGGCGCATCGAGCGACTGGGAGCTGTCTACACGGGGCGCCTTTTCGGCAGAACCAGAACAGGCTACCCCCCACCCCCGATCAGTGAGACTGCAACACCTGGGGCCGTGACACAGCAGAGAAGGAGAGAAGGCTGGGGGCAGCGCGGCGCTGCACCCCCCCACGACAACACAAGGTACATGCAGCCCCCCCTGCCAACCCTGGGAACAACTGGACAGTGTCCCTGCGCTGGGGGAGAGGCGCACCTCTCTCGCGTTCCCCGGCAGCGTGGCAGACCCATCCGCGGAGGAGCTGGCATACAAGGGCTGAGCGTGCTCCCCACTCCCTGGGGAAGGACACCTGCCCGCGCTGCTGCACAGCCGGGTCATGGCGCGGAGCTGGAGCCCCTCCACCCTCCCCCCCCCCCCCATCAGCGAGACTGCAGCGCCTGGGGTTCAGCTGCGGTGCAGACACAGGCGGAGCGGTGCCGCGCTCCCCCAGCAGCACCAACAGGATACAGGCAGCCTCTCCCCCCCTAATCCGGCAAATTGCAGGACAGCGACCTGCACAAAGGAGGCGTCACACCCCGAGATAACTACAGGGGCGAACGGCGGGGACTGGAAGCGCCCTTCCCCCCCACCTCTATAAGCATCCAGCACTGGTGCCGGCGCGTGCAACCTCACCCCCATGCCGCAAAACTGCTTAAAGGCCCAGAGGACTGGCCATCTTTGGGGCGTGATTGTTGGGGAAGCAAAGGACCTTGATGCAGAGCACATAGCCCCACAGGCATAAATCACTGGACATAAACCAAACAAAAGGGGGGAATAACTCCTGGTGGGATCACGCACCGAGGTACCCCCCAAGCCCTACTGGACCGCCCCAGACCAGGGGTCCTGGGTATCACTACCGCTGGGAGACCGCGCCACCGCCATACAATCAACGGCCCCTGGGGAGAAACTACTCATACGGTCGTGCATGTGGCAGGGGGTCGGTGACTGGCACCAGAGACGGCGGCCTTCTGCACGTCACTCAGGATCAGATCACAGTCGAGGCTGCGGGCACGGTCCCTACGTGTACGCAGCTACAGACACCCCCCCAGTGGACTCCTGACCCTCCTAAAAGTCAGAACAGGGGATTGGCTCTCAGCAACCTACATAGCCCCGTCAGGGCTCAGGAAAAGGAACAGAGGAGCGAAAGATAGACGCCCGACAAGCCCACCCCAACTTGGTCTCCATGACAATCCCTGAGGGGCATCCACACAACCCACCCGGGCCAAAAACATTGCACAAATTACCGACCCTACCATGGGCAAGGACAAGGCCAAGCGGCACACCCTGCAGAGTAAAATGGACCTTTACACAGTGGAGGCCCCCTCTCGCCAGGAGACACAAAACCTGGCGGAAGCAGGCAACAGGGAAGAAACTAAGGAACCCTAATTCTACCTTGAATGACTTAATGAAGGCAATTGGGGACTCGAGAACATCGCTGGAACTCAAAATAGGCAGAGTCTCCGCGGAAGTATCTCTCCTTCGCCAAGATCTCCGCAGCTTATCGTCCAGGGTCGGAGAAGCGGAACAAAGAGTGTCGGACACAGAAGATAACGTCCGCCAGTTGGAACAACAACTCGCCATAATTGCCCAAAAAGTCAACTAACTTGAATACCGAGCCGAAGACAGCGAGGGCAGGGCACGTCGCAATAACCTCAGGATTCTTGGGATTCCAGAGAAAGAGGAAGGCCCCAGTGTCGAACTTTTCCTAGAAGACTGGCTGACCCCATCTTCGCCCCCAAGAAACTGTCGAAATTCTTCTCCATCGAAAGAGCACATAGGTTACCCACTGGGCGACCTGCCCCAGGAGCCCCGCCAGAACTATAGTTGCACGCCTCCTCAACTATCGGGACCGAGACGCTATCCTGCAGATGGCACGGGCCTCCGGCCCAATCACATACAACGGCTACAAGGTAGGGTTCTACCCGGACTATACCAAAGAGGTCCAAAAGGCCTGCCAGTCGTTTGACTCTGTCAAGAAGAAACTTCACTCCTTGTCAATCAGGTTTGCTCTCTTCTTCCCGGCGATGCTCAAGGTCCAACACGAGGGCACGACCCACCTATTCCACAACCCCAAAGAAGCATGGGATTGGCTTGAAACACAGATCCTCAATAGGCCTGCGGCTCAACGCTCGCCCCTCGGACCGTCTACTTGCAAACCCGGGCCTGGGCAGAGTTTGCGATCCCTCACTCAGATAGACCCGGAAACCGAATTGCCACAGCGTCCCACCAACAATACCACAGGAAACGGATGAGTTCTGGGCATCACAGAATTGAACTCGCCACGGGATACCATGGAAACTACACTATCGCAGCCGCCACCGTCTAGGCACGGCAGTCTCAAGCGCAGTCCGGGTGACCCCGCAGAGGTTACCACCCGAGTTCCGGTCATCCCGAGGAAGTTTAAGTTCACCAAGTTATAAGTTTCACGTTCAGTGGTTATTTCGAACCACACGAGTTTCGGGAAAGGGTCCTCCTGACCCCCCCCGAGTTGGGGCCTGTGTCCCTCAGGTAGTTTGAATGGTTAGGGGAACAGGTACTTCTGGTTGGGGGGAAGTGCAGGGTGGGGGGAGTTCTGGGTTTTTGGGGAGGGAATGGAAAGGCCTAATGTCACAAGTATCAGCAATAAAGGTCAGCAAAACAGACGACCAGAGAAATCCTTGCACAAGATATGGGAGGGACCTAAATGTCTCCTCCACTGGCCCGCACGTACCAATCCACACGGACATGGCCTACGGTTCACAGGTTAGAGTTTTAGAGTTTGCACAAGAAGTACACAAAACCGATCACAAGATGAGAATGGCAGACTGGCTCAGGCGTCAGTTACACCTCAGGACGGCCGACAAGATAGGAATACGGGAAACACACCACATCCTCCCATACAACCCCAAACCAAGACTCACGCCGATTTAACACAAAAGAGGCAAATATCCCTGTTGACCTGGAATGTGAACGGTTTGGGGTCGGGCATAAAGTGAAAACTGGTTCTCCAATACCTTAATCGCCACTCCCCAGGCATTGCATTAATAACAGAAACCCACCTGATCGGTACCAACAGCGGGCTCTTTAGGAAATCTAACTACCCACACACATACCTCGCTGGGTTTTCCAGAGGCTCTAGGGGAGTCATGATCCTCCTACATAAAAGATTTCCGTTCAACGCAAGAAAAGTCAAAGCAGACCCTCGGGGCAGGTTTGTGATGGTACTGGGGGAATTGCAGGGGGAAACATGGGGCCTTGTTGCGGCGTATGCACCTCCCAGGCTTACAGTGGAACTCCTTGCCGAGCTCCAAGACATAATACTAGAAGAACGAGCGGACTCATGGGCAATAGGGGGGGACTTCAATGAGGTCATGGAGATAGCCCGGGACAGAACACACGTGGGCAACAGAGCGACGGACATCCCGACCAAACTCCGCACATTTGCAGAAGCAATGGGGCTATTCGACACATGGAGGGCAGCCCATCCAATGGACCGGGGCTACTCGTTCTACTCCAAAGCACACCGGCCCCTATCCAGACTCGATTATATCCTCACCCCTAAAAATATGGGCCATCGACTATTGTCCGCAGAGTTCCTGGTGAGAGGGATTTCTGATCACTCCCCCCTGTTGGTGAAACTCAAGGGTCTAACAACAAAACAGGAACCCACCTGGCGCCTGAATGCCTATTATTTAGGGATACCCGAAATACTAGAGGGGCTTGAGAATAAAATGTCGGAATACTTCGACCTGAATGAGGAGGCAGTGGATTGCCCAATAATAAGGTGGGAGGCATATAAGACCATTATAAGGGGGGAAGCAATATCCTTGGTGGCAGCTCACCGCAAACAGCACAATGAGGCAATCTCCGAAGCAGAGGCCCAAGTAACTAGGCGGGAGGAGCACTTACTCAAAGAGGGAACCCAGGGGGCACATGAGGCCTTGGTAACAGCCCAAACAATCCTGAAAGACAGGGCCTTCGATAATGCCCGAACCGCCCAATGGCTGGTCTGGAGCCAGTTATATGAGAGGGGAGACAAAGCCACTAAAACACTTGCCTGGTTGGAGTGCAGGGAGCAGAGCAAAGGACAAGTACGGGCCATCCAAACACAGGATGGGGATATGCTAACGGGGGCCTTTGCAAACTACTACAGAGAACTATACACTCCACCAATACGAGAACCCCCAACAAACACCCCAAACTTTCTGGTTGTGATTACGATCCCCCGCCTCTCTGAACCCCAGATAGAACAGTTAGACACAGCCATCACCGAAGATGAGGTAGGGGAAGCCCTCTCACAACTACAGACGGGAAAGACCCCTGGCCCCAACGGGTTCCCGGTGGAATTGTGGAAAAGACTGAGCGGAACGACAACGAAACATGTGCATAGCATGTTCCTCCGCAGCAGAGAACAGGGCACCCTCCCCCCGGACCTCCGAAAAACGACAATAGTGGTGATCCCCAAAGCGGGGAAACCCCCTGTACAATGTGCCTCCTACAGGCCCATTTCTTTAATAAATGGGGAGGCCAAAACACTAGCCAAAATCCTCGCTAACAGACTGCTGGCTGTGATTGGATCTCTAATCCAACCAGATCAGTATGGATTTATGCCTGTTAAATCCACACGAATGAACCTCCGCAGAGTCCAGATCCCATCCCCGCTAGCCCTCCTTGCGGTGGACTTTGAGAAGACTTTCGACACAGTGGGGTGGGGCGCCCTGTGGGCCATAATGGAACGCATGGGCTTTGGACAACATTTCATGTCATGCGTGAAGCTCCTTTACTCCCTCCCCGAGGCCACCGTAAGAATCAATGGAAAAACATCTCCCACATTCCCGCTGAGTAGGGGGACCAGGCAGGGATGCCCCTTCTCTCCCCTGTTGTTTCTCCTCGCCATTGAGCCTCTGGTGATCCAGCTGAGAACTGATACACAATGGACAGGATTTGCCTGGCCAAGGGGCAGGGAGGAACGGGTCTCGCTGTACACAGATGACCTTCTGATATATCTTAGTATCCCTATAGTCTCCTGCCCGATTGTGACCAGAACTCTGGAGGAATACCAACACTTCATGGGACTCCGGGTCAACACACAGAAAACAATTTATTTCCCGGTACAGGGAGGGGAGGAAGCAATCCCAGATCCCTGCCCTTACTCTGTTTCGATACTGGGTTTCACGTACCTGGGCATAGGAATTAACAGGACACAAGAGGATTTCCCCAAACTGAACTTGCACCCGAGAATGAAAAAAATGTGAGAACGATGTCGCCCACTGGCACTCCCTCCCACTTTCATTACTCGGGAGGGCAGCACTATTCAAGATGCTGGCACTCCCGAGATTCCTGTATGTCCTCCAAAACGCCCCGATCCCCATCCCGGCCACAACATTCGCAGATGTTATGTTATGTTATGTTATTAAATTTCTATAGCGCTACAAGCCCTGAGGCATCCAAGCGCTCCATCACAAGCAGAGAGGTCAGTGAGGACAACCGAAGATGTAGGTTAGATGAAAAGTTCTGTCTTTAAGAGTTTCCGGAAAGCCAGGTGATTGCTCTCTGTACGGAGCCCTAACGGTAGATTATTCCAGGCCTTAGCCATGAGCACCGGGAAAGAACGTCCATTTCCACGGGCTTTCTTAGTCCTTGGCACCTGCAGACTTAGAGTCATTGTAGAGCGCAGATTTCTTGCCGGTTGATATATCATGATTTTGTCCTTCAAATAATTAGGGACTGTTCCATAGATGCATTTATGACCTAACGTCAATAATTTAAAGGAAATCCTGGCTGATAATGGGAGCCAATGTAGCTCCCTTCTCGCGTTAGAGGTGGGTTCATGCCTCTTCATACCGTATATTATACGTACAGAGGCATTTTGGATTTTCTGCAATTGCTGTACGTCTTCTCTACTAGCCCCCCCCAACAGAGCATTACAATAGTCAAGTCGTGGCAAGATAACGGCTCTGACCAGTTTGGCTCGGTTGTTTTCAGAGATAAGAGGGGCGACCTGCCTCAATACTCGTAGATGATATTGGGTATTTTTTACTATAGCATCCAAGTGTTTGCCTGCATCCAAGGAAGCCTCCATATAAACACCTAATGTTTTTACCTTGCCAACAACTTCAATAAAGCTATCATCAACCTGAAAGCCAGTGAAAGCCTTAGCTAGTCCCTCTCTTGGTTTATTGGGCCCGTAGATCATTAGTTCCGTCTTTCCTGCATTTAGGCATAGCCAGTTTGTGGTCATCCAGTCTTTTATTACACTGTATAACTTATTTAATTTGAGTTGGTCTGCTTGATGGTCACCTGAAAGTTCCATTGACAACTGGAAGTCATCTGCATAGTTGGTGAAAAAATAGCCCAACTTCTCCAATTCTCTGCATAGAGGGGCAATATAAATGTTAAAGAGCAAGGGCGACAGACAAGCTCCCTGTGGAACGCCACAAAGGATAGTCTCTACTTCCGAGAAGGCCTCGCCCCAATGCACCCTGGAACTTCTACTCTCTAAAAAAGATCTCACCCAGTTAACAGTTTCAATGGCCAAGCCGCCGGTATCCCACAGTCTGTGTAGTAGAATCTTATGATCTAAAAGATCAAAAGCAGCACTGAGATCAAGTAATATTAACAGGCCTAATCTGCCTTTCTCAATTAGTGATAGCATCTGCGTCTGGAGATCGACCAAGGCGCTCTCTGTGCCATGGAAGCGGCGGAAACCCGATTGCCTCTCGTGCAACTTCCCGTGTTTTCAATATATGATTGAAGTTGAGAGGTAGCAACCTTATCTACCAGTTTCAGAAAGAAAAGAGTGTTGGTAATTGGACGATAGTTAGCAGCATCTTTAGGATCCAAGCCAGCTTTTTTTAGAAGGGGGGTAACAGCCACTGATTTAATGGCTTGTGGAACTGTACAATGCCTGAAAGAGGCGTTTACAAATCTGCACATAAATGGTGCAAAGATGTTTTGATGATCTAATATGATTTTCGATGGAATCAAGTCTCCTGGACAACTGGTAGGATTCATAACTCTCATGATGTTTTCAATCTCTGCCAATGTGATTTCAGGGAATTTAAAACCAGTATCCATTGATTTTTGCTCCTCTTCTTGTGGTTCAGTGTGATTGATCATAGGTTAAAATTGACCTCTTGAGTTAAAGTAGGGTTTATCTCAAGGGTTTGTTGAGGTAATTGCCTCAGAATTTTATCTTGGGCGCATGTAAGTTTATCAGAGAAGGCTTTTTGTGTTCTAACACAGTCCTCTTTAGTGGGGATAATTGAGTGATTTAAAACTTCCGGTTTTTCCCAGGACCTAAAAAGGCGAAAAAGTTCCTTGGTGTCATTATCAGCTGAAGCTATTTGATCATTGTAATAAGTCCGCTTTGCTTCCGCAATGGCGTCTTTGTATGTTTTGGCATGGGTTTTCCAGATAACTCTGTTTGCCAAATTTTGGTCTTTGCGCCAAGCGCGCTCTGCTCGTCGCTTAGTGGCCTTCAGTATAGTTAACTGTGGTAAGAACCATTTTTGTTTGTGGTTAGATTTTCTTATAGTTTTTAATTTCATAGGGGCTACTGAATCCAATAAGATGGCCATTTTGGAATTATATTTTTCCACAAGGTGGTCCGGATGATCGGAAACAGTTGTGGCGGACATGAGTGAGGACAGGCATTCTGTTAGAATTTCTGTAGTAAGTGCCTTGTAATTCCTGTGCATTATTTTGCGCGGCAGCTCATGTTCATGCTTTTGTAGGGGAGGAAGATGTATTAGACTAGAGACAAAAAGATGATCAGACCATATACAAGGTGTGGTGGTGATGTTTGATAAGACAATATTGTAACTCGCCATCCAATCCAGGATGTTGCCTTTAACATGTGTCGGGTCGTTGTTATGCACCTGAATGTTATTTTTTTTAAGCATTTTTTCCAGTTCCTTAGCTTTTTTATCTTTAACATTCCCTTTCCACAAATTTAAATCCCCCACTAATATGGTGGCTGAGTTTGTGGATAGAATGGTATTTAAAGCATTAATAAGCTGTTCATTAAAATTGTGATTAAGTCTGGGTGGTCTATACACAGTTATTATGTTTATACTGAAGTTAGGATTGGGGATACATTTAGTATGTAAGATGTCGCATCCTTCGCAATCAATTTTGGATTCATACATTTTCAAATCCTCTTTACATATAACAGCCGCTCCCCCCCCATGTCCATCTTTGCGGTGTTTACCGAAAAAGGTGTAACCTGATGGGGTAACCTGTTCTATCGTAGGTCCGTGCGCCTCCGACAGCCAAGTTTCAGTCAGGCACATGATATCGATGTTATTGTCCTTAATATAATCTCGGACATCTATTGAGTGTTTAACTAGCGATCTGGTGTTGAGGAGCGCTAGATTTAATGTGGCTGTATTCTGAACTAAGAGATGTGCATGCAATGGCATATTAGGCATGTTTTGCCCATCAATCCCCTTAGTGATATCTAGCCCAGGAGAATTTATGTTACTATCCATCATTTGGGAAATTTGTATGTCAGGAAGAGGGAGTGGTGCAGCATGACTATCTTCCTTACATAGGGGTATTACTGTGTGTACCACTGGAGAGACGTTTACTATGTGTTGTTTCTCCAGATATCAACCGGAACCTCCGTACACTACTCTGGGGAGGGAAACAGCCACGCATTGCTTTAAAAATGCTATACCGCTCTGTATGGGAAGGGGGTATAGGACTGCCGAACATTCGTACATACTTCTGGGCGGCACAGGCTGGGGTGGCAAATGATTGGCTACATGGGGACCCGCTGCTACCACATATCCGAGTGGGGATGGGGGACACCAGCCCCCCTACTCCCTGCACATACTATATGATAGCAAAAAGAACCTAAGAACAGCACTGGCCGGGTCCCGTCACATCCAGCGGGTCTGGAGGGAGATACATAGAGACATCGGCTGGGAAGACAGACCAACCCTGATCCAACCCCTCTGGCGTGATGCACACTTCCCCGAAGTCCAAAAAATGGGCCACTTTGAAATCTGGGAGAGGAAAGGGAGAGGAAAGGGATATCCACACTGGCGGACATTGTCCAGGAGGGGCGACTGATAGACTTTGAAACCCTGCAAACAAAACACGGGCTGTCACCCATGGACCGCTTTAGATACCTCCAACTCACACACGCCATTAACACCCAATTCCCGAACCTGACCGACATACCCACCTGCTCTCCCTTGGAAAGAAACATACTCCTGCAACCTATCCCTCACAAGGTAACCTCCACCCTCTATCAGGCAATTAACTCCTTTGGATCTGGGGAGCTCGTCAGCCTCAGGGGTAAATGGGAACAGGACCTGGGGCCACTGGAGGCGTAAGAGTGGGTATAGGAGGCAAAACTGACCTTAATAAACACAAAAGAATATTTCTGGGAATAGCACTTGGAGCGGGAAAGAGACTAATGGCAGCCACATGGGGCTCGGGAGACAGGATAAGCATGGACAGATGGTCCAATGAAATGGACAGATGCGCCTCCCTGGAGAGGCGAATCTATACTGCAAGGGGATCCCCCCGTAAATTCCAGATAATATGGGGGAAATGGGAACTATAAAACACCAAGGCCAAGAAATAGGGACACCCGCAACGCCCAGCACATCTGCTGGATGGGCGGTGCGGACTCTCTGCCCCGCCCCGTCGCATTACTTCACCGTCGAAAGCCATGTTATGTACTACTATTTATTGCAACATTGATGACAGGTCTCCTAATGTCCTTGTGTACTCATGTTGTTGTGCTACTGTTTTTTTTTTCTCTGTTTAACAAAATCAAATAAAAAAGATTTATTAAAAAAAAAAAGATGTTGTGGAGTCTCTACTTCTATTTTAGAAACCCAACACAACCGCTCCTCAAAGGAATCTTTTGCCAGATCCCAATATGTTCAAATGGCAGTAACTGGTCAAAACGCAATTGCATAATTCATCTCCTTACCTTAACATTGTGCACCTTAACAATATAACTGAAAGGGACATTTGTTAAGGAACTCTGTCTAATGTACTTCCCAAAACACGATTTGGTAGCCAAAGTTGTCAGGTTAAAGTCTTTAGTCAACATATAGGCTTTTTCTTTTATTTCCTTTACTGAATTTCAAAGGTAAATCGTGAACACTAAAATATAGCCAATGTCTGAAAGAATTTCTTATTTTGATCAATCCAAGTTTTTGAAACTCATAAAGCAAATATTTGGAAGGGACTGAAAACTGGGAATGGAGTCCATCCCTCTAGAAAAGCTTTGAAGCACTAACGAATGACGGGAACTGTGTCCAGAAAGGAAATAAAGATATGGGCAATTGCAGAGGCCAGTGCAAATAGCAATGAGAGTCCTTTAGAAACAATTGAAAATGTGCCACTCTCGTAACCTGCTTGGATGTTACTGAAAGACTCATATGGGCAGATTGTCAAACCCTTTTTGGCACAAGTGAGGAGATGTGCGAATGCATCGCATCATTTTCACCAAAAAAGGAGCAGCCCAATTCACAAAGGTCATCTGAATGAATGCACAAACAGGATGCACCTTTCAATGTGCAGAAATGATCTTCATCCATCTGCGCCGGCTGGGACAGCTGCAAATCAATAAGGATCATTTCGGACACAGTCATGATTTTTTATTTACTTGTGACAGCCACGCAGAGGTGTTGCTGGGTGATCTAGGGGGCCTAAGGGGGGTATAGTCCCAGGTCTTTTGGTTGTAGCTCTGGATAGAAGCTCAGGTGCTACAACCAAAATGCTAGCTAGCCCCGAGTTCTGCCAGTCCCAACATTATTTTTTTTTAACTTATTGCATTTGTTTTACGCCCAAACCCTGAGATATCACAGCGTAGTTACAGACATCTTAAATATACTGTGTGTTCAAGGTACATGCATAAAAGGAAAACAACAAATTATGTATTATAGAGACATCAATTACATGTTAACTTGGCTACATAGTCAGAAAAACGGTACTCATTTAATTAGCATCAATCTGAGGTGTGAGGTATCTACTTCATATTGGTTGATCATCATCTGAATAGAATTGATTAAAGAGCCATGTTTTTAATAGTTTTTTGAAGCATTGGAAGGAGTCTTCATGTTTGATGTTTAATGGGAGGGTATTCCAGTGTTTGGGGGGCATGATTGGGAAACTGCTACATTCAGCTCTGGAGTTTTTGTAGCGGATGACCACGAGAAGCAAGTTTTTGTCGGATCTGAGCATTCTATTAGATTATTTTTTGGCAATAGACTTATTGATATAAATGGCAGCTTTCTTCGCGAGATATTAATGGGTAAGGCACAGTGAGGTAAATAAGATTCTGGCCTTAATAGGTAACCAATGGGTCTCCCTTCTGATGTTTGAGATATGGTCTGACTTTTTTAGCCCTAGGGCTGCATACAGTGCTTTGTTTTGGATGAGTTGAAATTTGGCTAGATTAGCTTTGGACGTGCCTAGTAGGAGTATATTACAGTAGTCCAACTTGGATCGTATTAAAGCCTTGGCTAATGTGGTACAATTCTTGGGTGTGAGGAATTGGCGATTTAGGGCAATTAGTTTAGAGGTGTTGGAGGTAGATGATGATATCGCATTTACATGTTTCATCTTAGTTAGGTTAGCATCTAGGTAGGCACCTAAAGTTTTATTTGTTTCAATACTGGTATGGGAGTGCCATCAATGTTAATTGAACTATAGTCTGAGTGGAGTTGGTTTTGGTCGGGGAGCCCACAATGAGAATCTCAGTATTCTAATTATTGAGACATAGACTATTAAGAGCCATTCAGTTCTGTATTATTGCATGCATTGTGTTGATCAGTAGGGTGTCATAGTCATGATTCCCTATGATTGGTAGGAGGATCTGGGTGTCATCAACAAAGTTGGTGTAGATGACACCCATGGCATCCAATGCTGCAAATAGGAGCTTGGTGTAAGCATTGTAGAGGGTGGGCTATAGACAGGATCCTTGGAGTACCCCTATGGGGACTGGTATGGGATCAGCAGCCTCTTTGCCAGTGGAAACTCTGAAGGTGCGTTCGGCTAGAAAGGATTTTACCCAGAGGGTTGCTTCATGTGAAAATCTGAAGTCATTCGCTAGGGAAGTACAAAGTTTATGGTGATTGACAAGATCAAATGCTGAAGATAAATCTAGCAATAGCAGTACGCAGAGTTTACTTGAGTCCCTGATAGTGTCCATCAGGATTTTCAAATCAAGGAGAGCCATTTCGATGCTATGAGGACCAGAATCTCTACCTTTTTGGCTTGAACTCTCTCAGGTCCTCTCTTGATAGAGCAAACATTGATTTCTAGTGCATCCTCATTGATTCTCACTCCAACCATCTGTGCCAGATACAGGGCACTCTAAACTCAGTCCTCACTCCTCCTAACCTATCACTATCAATTCTACACTCACACATCTAATGACCTAGCTAACTACTTTGCTGCAAACATTTCCAAAATACGAGACTCTCCACTGAACTGCCTCTCTCTCCCAATTTAATAACACTAATACTGATGAAGACTGATCAGATCCTCTTGCTCCTCAGCTAGTCAAGCCTATTGCCCATTTAGTGACCTCTCATCTCGTTGCACTCTTTAACCTGTTCTTAGACTCAGCTTCATTTCCCTCCATTTTCAAAACTGCCACGTTCACCCCTTGTCTAAAAAGGGTAGGAGCTGACCCAAATCTACCAGCTAATTTTTGCCCTGAGTCTCTCCTTCCATACTACTCTAAAGTGCTCTAAAAGGTAGTGGCCAACTGTGTTACCAATTTATTAGACATTCACAACCTTCCAAACCCCCTACAAGCAGGTTTCCACTCCTGTCACTCCATGGAAACTGCTCTCATGAATGTCTCCAACTTCATCTCCTCTGCTAAGCACTCCAACCTATCCTTTATCCTAATTCTCTTTGACCCGTCCGCTGCCTTTGACACTATCGATCACTATGATCTCTGTAGGATTATTTAGCGTGTTTTGGGAGAACAGCACCATTGCATGGGATTAATGTATTGCTATAATGTGGTACAGCAAGCCATGTATTACCAATGTGACATAGACATGTAAATGAAGACAGGCTACTCAGTCAAAAACACAGCAATTTTTATCACATTTAAAAACGCATTTTTTTTCTTATCTCTCACCTGAAATGCCTCTGTTGCAGGAGACACATTATAGGATTAATGAACTAATATAATTAACAGTACTAACATGATTCTAATCAAATAACATCATAATGTGTTCTCCAGTGCAAAATGAGGTGAAAAAGACAGGCTCTGAAAGTCACTTTAAACGTGCACTTGGATTCATTTTATTTTTCTTCTCTGTTGACTGTGTTAGCTGGATGCGAAATCTGCATGCCAGGAAATGAGTAGATACAGTTTCTAAACTGTATAAGCCAAGCCATTGTTGAAAGAGGAGGATAGATTATTGTGTATTTTGATTGGTGACACGTCACCTTAAGGGCTGTAACGGAGGTTTCCTAAAGAATCTCGGGGAGAGAGAAAGGCAGTGGACATTTTTACACAGCTTGGGTGAGAAGCCTGAGGGGAGTTGCTGTGGGGCTGCCTGAATGAGGGGCATCGTTCCAGTGTACTGCTGACCTTCACAGGCTGGAGATTCCAGTCAATTGGCACCGGTTTGAGGACCAAAGAGTGCAGATTGGAACTGCATGTCCTCGCCGGGTGTTACAAAGGGAAGCCCCGAGCCATTTAAAGAAGGCGACCTGTCCAGAGAGTTTGCGTGCTGATCTGCTACAATTTTGCTAGTAATTATCTTACACAAAGCGAGAATGCGGTGTGTGAATGAAAGCTATTTCAGTCAGGCAGCATAGCCACAGCTGCGTTCTAATGTTGCTATTCAGTAATGCAAGTCAACTGATGCACTGTTCTTTTTATTGTTGTGAAGAATCTAATGAAATGCCATGTATTTTGCAATTGCTTCTCTTATGTTTATTCTAGAAAAGACTGCCTCGCAAAACTGGTAATGTATGATTTTGAAATGAAATTGATGTAAAAAACAATCCGTGTAAAGGCTTCTATTTGCTTCTGTTTTTCTCTGGTACAGTTAGCCCATATCACCTGATAAAAGGGGAGGTTATTAGGTAATATATATCAAGCATCCCATGTGGAAAAAGTTATGTTATGAGTAATTATAAATAGCTGTGTGCGTGGTTCCACTCAGTGTATGTGTGTGTGACTTCTGAGTGGAACACAATCGTACATGAGTCAGCAGAGAAAGAGGCCTCTGGAAATAGTTTCACTAATGTAAATAAATTAGTGATTGTACCACATGTTATTGTGAATACTTTATGGAAGCATAGCTCACTGGTGTAGATAAATCAGTGATAACAGCCATATGTGGCACTCCATATGAAAATGTGGTGTTCTTGAATAATGTAGAAGCCTGAGGCCTCTAGAGATCACAAGAACAGTCTAAACAAAAGAAAGGGGTTTTGTATGTTGGGGCCACAAATAAAACAAAGAAATTATGCTCATCACTATACCACAACAAAATGCATACCAACTAAATGTATATGTGTACTGAAATAATGCATATCCACTATATTACTATAATACCAAACCCAATCTGAATGCAAGGAGTGATTATTTCTGAATTACTTTATTTTTGGCGGTAAGAAAATACTGCTAGGTCCCAAATCTACACAAAATACGACGAGTGTGGAAAAAAGCTTTGAGGCTTCCTTTGTCCCTAGCAGTAGTAGCCCTATGATGTGAATTAGGCTTAAAGTCCCTGAGGGCAAGTTTTGATGGAAACTGTTGCAGCTATATAGGTTGATTAAATGGGCACAAAAATAAACAAGTGTGGACTTAGCCCAGGAGGAAGCATGCGTGTCAAATATTTTCATTAATTAATTAAAGGTAAAGGTAGAATCTATTCTATTACAATCACAAAAAACCATCATAGACCTGAACCTCAACCTAAAAGCCTGTAAACAAGTCCTCACGGAAATGGATTGGATAATAACTGTGAATACCCTGAGGACCTTAAATCTTCATGGGAACCCCTTGGACAAAAGTCTTGGATTGCTACCTGGCTCTCTTGTGCAATTCCCAGGCATTCGGGTGGAGGTGCTATTTTAAGATTTCAACTGAATCTGCTTCCCTCTGGTGAAATCTTGACAAGGAGGCTTTCTGTTAGACAGATGAGAAATTTCTGCCCACTGTGTAATCTATGTGGAAGTCAATTGTTGTACCATATGTTGATAGAATGTGCAGGATCAAGAGTCTGGAGGATTCAAATGTTTTCTAGATTTGTGGATCTGCCATGTTGGCTAGACTCTAGAGACTTCTGCATCGCCTATCCTCAGGGCATGAAACCTTCCTGTCCTTAGAACTGTATAAACTACTCAAAAACATGAAATTGTATGAAGATCTGCCTTGAACATTTTAAATTTTGTAAACTTCAAGAACAATTTGCAATGAATTTTATTCTTGCATTGTGTACCACAATATTAATTAAAAAAATCACTTTACCTTGAGCGTTCTTGAAAGAGTGACAATGTCCAGGTGAAACCGGACTGAGGAATCCATTCGGTGTAGTCGTTAAAGATTTAAACTGCGTCAGAATAACTGGTGTGATTTCTCTCTGTAAATGCGTCCAGGGAGGGCCATCATACACACATCTCTGAAATGGGAATTTCACTCAACAATGACGCTATTCAAAAACAAACAGCTCTTTGAAAATGGATTTACAGGACAAAGGAAGAAGCAAACAGTGTGGTGCTTAAGATCATATCCACAGTGAGGAGCCTACTAAGGGCCAATACAATCAAAATGCAGTTGTTGGAAGACATAGAATGCGTTCTCCATAACATTCCTGATGATTTGGTCCACCGGTAACATTTCTGAGGATTTCTCATGCACAGCTTCAATATACATCAAGTATAGGATTATTTGACTATCTTGGTTCAGATCGCTAAGGAATAGGCATATGTTTTCATCACAAATTCAGACAGTGCCAACTATGCACAATTCATGATGTAATAATGATTACTTGCATCACTTGTATTTATTTTGTAATTCCACCTTTTTTGTTGGGTGAATATATCACCATATCCTATACTAATATAACGCCAAATACTTTGAATCATAAGTGGACATTTTGTATTTCTTTTTGCCTGCCTGCTTTATTACACAAATACATTAATATATGCATAATTATTTCTCACAGTTAGTGTGTGGAAAGGAAAGACAAAGTTGCATACCACAATACTGTGGAAAGACACGTGATACTACATATCCCAAAGGGTTTTCCGCCCATCTATATTCTTTTGCATGCATACAAGAGGATGTTTTAAATACATTGGGTTGAGCTAGACCTCCCATCTTTCTTAAGTCCATCCGTAAGCCTGTGTATACCAAAGTAACATGTTCACCATTTGGCCAGTAGAGCTACATCTCCAGATGTTTGTGAACATGCTGGGGAGCTCTTTCTTCTCCTTCTCCAGGACCCAGAAACCCAACAGTTTCAAGTGAATAATTCACATAATTAAGGTGGTTAAAATATATCAGAATACAAGAAAGCATCCTTGAGATGCCACATCAGTTGCCAACTCTCCCTGCCATGTTCATGGTAGAATGACAGAATGATATACCGAGCGCAATTGAATGTGGCAGGACAGCATTCTCAAGGTAATTGCTTTCTACTCCAACTTTATAAGAAATGCTAAATCAGTTGGTGTGTCCTACTTGCTTGGTGTTTTAACATTGTACCTTAGCCTAAGTATGTATTAAACAAACATCCATTCATGTTTTTTCTGTGTACCTACATTGTATATATCGATCTGCCACTGTCTATTCTGTCCTGTACTTCATGCACCCCTGTAACTTCAGTGCATTCTCTTGTAATTATGTAATTTTACTTTGTATATACTGATGTGATTTTATATATGCTGGCCTGTTGGCCATGTAACCAAGTTGAACATATCATTTTCTGCTGCGCCTTGTTGCTCCCAGGTCTGGTGCGCATTACAAATAATAAACTAAACTAAACTAAACTACCTTGCTGTCATCCATTCCAGACCTAGCAATATCAGTGCAGACTGGGGTAGGGACCGACTGAAACAAGATCCAGGAGACTTAAAGTATCCTCATAAATCCAAAGGCTATATGCAGGAGAGACATCTGTGTAGTACATACATTAATGCAATCTTGTGAATGTAGAGTTTATTTTGAATGTAATTATTCAATGTATACATTAAAAACAAATAGAGAAAATCACAAACACTTCCTAAAGCAACCAATGACATAACCATATGTAAATATCCAATAATATCTATACAGAAGTAGATAATGTGCTCTCATTTTAATCACGGTTATCAAAAAGTGTCCAATGCCCCAATAGATCCTAGGGTCTTGAGCCTGTATGATATAAAAACAAGCCACTCAATAGTGTCTAAGATTTAGAGTATGTGACCTACCTGTACATACATTGTGGCAATTTTACAAAATATCCCTTGCTGTTCTGAACATAGACCAGCATCTAGCTTATTTGAGGATAGGGTCAACTACTGTTGGGCAATTCCACATTTTTAAAATGGTGGCAAAAGCAAATGTAATTGGCCATAAGAGCCATGAGGTCTACCCAAGCTTAGAAGACAACAGATGCATTAGAGGATTGCTATATGCTAAATGAGACAATTCAGGCATAGTGTAAAGGTCAAACGTCCTATCAGATAAGGAACACAAGAAATGTGTGCATAAGGAATGTTTGTACATGCACATTGGGGGTGATATTTTCTAGATTTACCCCATGCCATGCCTAATTGAATCACTATGAAGAAGAGTGCAATGTATTTTGCTGATGACCCTCAAAGGGCAGTGAAAATCAAGTGAAATGTTACATTTATGTAACAATTAGGCATGATTGGACCGTACATCTTTATCACTTTAATGCATACTAAACACCTTGTCTCTTCTAGTTTTCTTTAAGGGAATTGTTTGAACAAATTAGATTAATTCTAAATACATTATTTCATATGATAACAGTAAATGTGCATAAAATAAAATAAAAGTACATGTTTGATAGGTAGAGGTATTGCTATGTACTTCCAGCTATCAATGAATTAAATGCTATTGTGCTATGCAAAAAGATGTGTTGATATTACAGGACCTGCAATACCGGCCCTGTAGTAATGGTAAGTTGTTCATCCCATAGGAAGATCACTTTTTGGGTGGCTTGTAACTTTTCCCCCCTGAACAGATCCTCATGAAACTTTTCAAAAGAAGTATATGGCCCCGTCAGATTGATCCTGCAAAGTTTGGTGAGGTTTCTTCCAAGTGGGGGTTGACAAAGTCCCAAAATGTGTGGTTTTTCCCATAGATGGAAAGCCCAAACAGCTGCACATATTTTCACCAAATTGGTGGTAAGGAGTGGTGGCTTGGTCCTGAAAGCGTGCTTTTGTAAATTTGGTGCAAATCCATACAGTAGTTCTTTTTTTGAAATGACCAAAAAGTTGGCCAAAAAGAATTGGTGATATCTGGGTTTGGTCTGCAGACTCACTTCCCTGTTCGGTCCACAGACAGGCCTCTGATTGGTTCACAGTGCGACACAAGGTAAGCGGACATCGGGCATGCCTGCTGATTGGATAGTGATGAGCATGCAGTGCGTCATATTTTTGGAAGGGCCCACCATGTTGGACCCGCAGACAGCCGCAGCTGACCGCGGACAGTGCAATGGGGAATAAGTCTGGAAAATACATTTTGGGTCATTTGTTGGTGGAAAAAGGGGCTGAGAAGGATGAGGGAGTGGATAAACAATGATATGGGACTGGTTTTGTAGGTTGAAACATGCCGGGCAGGTCCTGTACCTGTCCATGACACTGCAGTAGTTCGCAGACAGCGCAGTCAGCGGACAGGTTGGAAAAGACATTTGAGATTATTTGATGGCTGGAAAGGGAGTAGAAATGGTTGCGAAGTTGAATTAAGGTAATGTAGAGCTGTTTTATAGGAGAAAAAAGGGTTTGGAAATTGTGCAGAGTCCATGATCAATTTCGGTGTCTGCGGACATCATTTCGATTGCAGGGGGGTGAGTGTGAGTTTTATTAGTTGATAGTGTATGAAACATACTTATTATAAAGTTAATTGTGTTGTGGTCAGTGGCCAAATTCTGGGGGGTATGGCCACAGGCCATGGCCCCAAGAATATGTGCATAGGGCACAATCCCCACAGTAGTAATATGTGTTTTGTAATTATAGGTAATGTAGTAGCAGTATGGCCTGAATCACCATAGTAGGAATATGTGTAAAGTCATTGTATGCAATGTAGTAGAAGTACAAAGTGTTTGTAATATGGATGAATTATGTAATTGAATTGTATACAGTACTTATGATTGTAGTACAATTGAGGATAGTGCTCACAGAATATGTAGTTGACTATAATTGCTGTGGCTACTTAGTGGTGTAGCGTCAGGAAGCTGCAATCTATTTTTATTTCTGTGGAAAAAAAAACAGTACAATTGGTTAAGCATGATAGTTCAAAAGATGTAGTGGTTTACAGTTTTCAATATACATTTTCTTTTTTAGACCATTATAAACAGTACATTGTATTTACTATGTTTGGTATACATTAGTGTATGACACACCGCTGTTGTTTTGACATTGGGTCGTTGGAAAAAAAAATCCATACTGGATAACAAAACCTGATTACAATTAGGTGATTGTGAGGGTTATAGTATGTTTGTATGAAGTATGTCATAATTAAGGGAGTGTGTGAAATAGTTAGATACCTGAAGGCGTATTCTAAGTGCATTAGAGGTTGGAAGATGTTTTGTCATAAAAGAATTGAGATGGCATATTTGAAGAGCTTTGAAATGAAGGGTGTTTCTGAAGTAGCTAGATACATGCTGGCATATTCCAACTGTAAATGTGCTATAGTTTAGTGGCTACATTTTGATTGAAGGAATATTAAGTAGGCATTTGTTAAATTTCCTGGTAACCTATGTTTTGGGGTAACAGAAGTATTGTTACATGCAAACTAACAATTTGTTTTCCCACATATTCAGTGTAGTGCCCTGAAGTAATTTCGGTACCAGCGTGGTATATTATACCTACTGTTGTGAAGGTTTTCTTTTCAAGAGATACTTGGCCGTGTGTGATGTCTGTAAGCTTAGTTATTTTTGGTACCATCTGCATTGTAACTTAGAAGCATTATTGTGACAAATTGACTATGTGAGTTTATTTGTATGTTGGAACAATTGTCTGAATTGCAGAAAAGGGCATACTATGCCATGATTTACATTATGCAGAAGCTGGTGAAATGGAATGGATTCACAATTTGGTATAGATACACATAGAAATCGATCATTATGGATGTGGTCTTGTGAAACATGTTTGCAGAGAGTGTATGTATCCTTTCACGTGTTTGAAATCTGGAAGATTTCATTTATAGGGATGTTTTTGGTTTCCAGTACTTGTAATAAGTGCATTAGGAATTCTTGTGGATTTTCCTGTGTGTTTATGGTAAATGTTACCATTCCTGCACAGTAGTCCAATTCTTGCCTCATTGACACTTTAAGTGTTGTTAGGTTAATTTGTGGCATTTCTGTGAAGGATGAGCATTTGCAAATACAACTGGTCTGAGCCGTTTAAGTAAATATGAACAATTGGTGGCAATTGAAAGAGAAGATTGACTATACATATTTACTCCAGTTGGTTTTTGAATTTAAATGGAGCAGAGAGCTCTGTTTGTGGAACGTTAGATGGGCCTGCTGATTTTTCTGGAGAATAGACATTTGTGTCTTTCTTTTGTGATGGATGTGAAGTTGACTTTGTACTAGACAGTTTTGTGATTGTATTCTTTGATGCACGAGTTGGTCATTGTTTTTTTAGTGGTATTTTTGTGAAATCTGCTTTAGCTTCTGTTTCTATTATTCGTCTTTTAAAAGGTTACTTTTTAGAGGTACTGTGTACATATCTTGATGAGGGTGTATAGTGCCCATAGTCTGTTGTATTCCATGATGTAAGGAATGCCAGCATTCACTTTGTTTGAATCAAAGTCAAGTAGGAATAGACCATTGAGTGTATGCAGATGTAAAAGTGCTATGTTACTCATGCCTTCTTTAAAGACTGTGCTGCTGATGTCAATCAATGCTTGATCTAGGGTTAGACCTTGTGGTTAGTGAATAGTGACAGCATATGCAAGTGACATAGAAGATTGCTCTCTGTGTACATACATGTCTTTGAAAAGAAGGAAACAGCCTATTGTTCAGCCAATTTTTTTAACTTCTGCAAGTTTGTCAAAGTGGATATTGACAAAATGAATATTGTTTTCATTCCAGATATCTTTGGAAGCCAACAAATGTACCACTTGCTCCATTGACAAAACCTTGTTCTACATCAAGGTTACGTTTTGGAATTACATACACAAATGTAATATTGTCTTCAATCCTGCTGTGTTGGAGATACATTTTTCGGAGCTATTTACTCGTGCTGTTGCTTGTTGACACATAGGAAGTGCCTTGCCGTGCACTTCTAGTTTGTCTGTGGAGCTGATATGCAGTATAGGTTGCATTTCTTTTTTAAAGATTGTCTCATTGAATTGACTACAGCTTGCAAGGTTTGGCATTAAGGACATACATTTTAGAGTTTGTTGAGTTAATTGTTCCATGACATCAGGAGCAGATGTGTTTCACCCATATAGCTAATGGATTATTTAAGATGGATTTTGCATCTGTAGTAAGCAGACCAGTTATAATGTTTTTTAAAATGTTAGCCTAAGTGCGGTCTGCAGAATGGTACATGTTTTGAGTTATTTCTTTGTAGTGAAAATGTCGCCATAGATTTACATTTCTAATGCTGCCAAGTGTATTACAGCATTTTTTGTGTCCTAATGATTTGAAAATAGGTGGCCCTATCACTGCTGTTAACTGTAGGGGGTCTCCGAAAACAATAACATATTTTCCTCCAAACAGTTCCTTGTAGTTTTTAGGACTTCATGTATTCTTAGATGAATTAAAAACACCATGCTTACTTCATCTCTCAGGAGCACTTTCATTTGTTTTAGAATTCTGTGTACCTGAGTCCTCAGTAGCAGCTTCTGCTGACAATTTATAGTATTCTAATTTGTGTTTTTGTTCTATGGGGAGGAGTAGTAGCTGATGTAAAGTGACATCACCTATGTTGTAACCAGCTAAACCTGTGCGGGCTGTTACTACAGCCGAATGGTTTTTGTTTGTTAAGTTTTGTAGAACTGTGCTGATTAGTTTAATGAAGAATGTTTTGCCAGAACCAGCTTTACCACTTACATGCAAGAGCAGAAGTTTATAATTTGCACAGGTACAGTTTTTAGTTTCATGTTTAAAACCATGTTCAATTTCTTGAGTGACTTCTAGATAAATGGTGAGTTGTCATCATTTAGCTGATATTCCAGACCTGACAAGTCTTCCTCAGATTGTTTATATTGATGCATGGTATTTCTACCTCAGTCATGGATATTTCTGCTACATTTAGAATGAGTGGTTCTCCAAGTGGGTTTTGGCTTCCTTTATGGAAGGTTGACTGCCCCCATGAGTGTCTTTGTCTAGTTGAGCTTCAATGTATTCCTCTTGCTGGTGTTTATTGGCCAACATTTGTTTGTATTGTTTGAAATTAAGTGTGTTATAAAATAAAATTCTACATTATATCCGGAGGAGAGCAAATCACTGAGAAGCCTATGTGCATTTTGTACACAGAACAAAAGGGTAATTATATGTGCATTTAGTATGCAGAGGAGAAGGCTAATGCATGGAGAAAGCCATGTGCATTAATTTGGTAGAGAAGATTGCAAAATTACTGAGAACATCACATGAATTGATGAGGCAGAGGAGAAGACCAAAGCACTAAAAAGCCAACATTATTTTTCTAGATGGAGAAGTGCAAAGAACTGATGAAGGGCAAAGCACTGAGGATCGGTCTTGCATTTAGTAGGTGAAGAGAAAGGTAAATCAGTGACCAACCCACATGCCTTTAGTAGGCAAAGGATAAGGCCAACACACTGAGAACTGCACTTGGCTTTAGTAGGCAGTAGAGAAGACCAAATCACTGAGAACCCCATTTGCATTCAGCAGGAGGAGAATGTCAAAGCGCAGAGAATCCCATATGCCTTCAGTGGGCAGAAGAGAACAACACAACACAGAAAACCCCAGGTGTATTTTCTAGGTTGTGGTGAAGAGAAAAGAACTGAGGCCTCACTGTGCATTTAGTAGGTGGAAAAGAAAGGCAAAACACTGAGACACCCACATGCATTTAGTAGGGAGGCAAGAAGGTCAGAGCACTGAGAACACCACCTGCAAACACTATGCAGAGGAGATGAGCAAAGCACTGAGAACCCATCTGTGTTTATTGAAAGGAATTGGTGATTTAGATTAATATGGCTGAATATGCTGCAGTTCAAAAACTTTGTAGGTGAGGAATATATTTTTGGGCCCTTTTTCAGCTGCTGAATCAGACGTGTTTTGAGAAGCACTGATAATATGTGAGTCACTGTGCGAGCTACACCAGTCAACCGTAAACTGACTCTTTGCCTGCATACAACTGACCACAAGTGCTCACCCTCCACAACATTTACACAAAGCCTCTATTCAACCTCATCGACTCCCTTGGCACTGCATACACAAATTACACTGAAGATACTCAAATTATCATCCCCGTGTCTGGTGACTACACCCAAGACACAATCAAGTTAAACACTATCTATAAAACTATTCAAGCATAGATGGCCCTGTACAGCCTCTGCTTGAATGACGAAAAGACAGAGCTTCTGCTCATAGGATCCCCAGCCCACCTAGCCAACACTGTTAAATCCTTCACCATCGATGGCCACAACATTCCCATTGCCTCTGCTGTAAAAACTCTGGGAGTCTACCTGGATGCCACCCCCAATTTGTCATGGCAGTTCTACAACATTGCTTCAAATTGAGCCTACACTACTAAGCTTTCAATGCCAGTAAGCCATTCCTGTCCATGGAAAACCACATCACTGTCACCCAAACATTCATTGGGTCCAGGTTGGATTACTGTAACTCACTCTTATGCGATATCTCAGAGCAAAACCTTAACAAACTACGAGTTACACAGAACAATACCCTTCCGGCAGATTTTTACCTTGGTAAATATGCCCACATCTCAGAAGACAGGATATCCACTCATTGGCTCTCGGTCAGAGAGGGAATCGAATTCAAGACTCTCTCCATCACCCACCTGTGCTTAACCAACCATGCACCAACATACCTTACCCAGAAATTGAAAAGACAGGCCCCCATGAGGTCCCCGCATTCTGCTTACAAACATTGCTTAACTATTCCAAGATTCAACTGAAAAAGAGCCAGAGGGTCCAGCTTCCCAGTCTTTGTGGATAGCCTCTGGAACAACCCCCTGCCCCCATTTGTGGGTTGAGCAATCCTATTCTGTGTTTAAAAAAAGAATCTTAAAATGCACCTCTTCATCTAACAACTGCACTGTTTGTCTCCATTCTCTCTACTCCCTATTGAAACTAGCGCATAGATGGGCTAAGTGTGCTGCTATAAATGTATAAATAAAATAAACAGGGCAATTTTTCTCAAGATAATCTGGTGCATTAGCAAAAACTGGGATTGTTCATGCAGCACCTTTCCAAATGCATCATTTGCTAAAGGATGGACTTGTGAAGGAGGAGGATGGTGAGTCACCATGAATTGGTTCACATGCATGAGAAGATATGGCATCTGTTCCAAAACAAACAGAGCAATCCATTTATGAGGAGGATGTCTGATTTCGGAAAATATCCCTCACCTCTGATTTTATTGAAAACATGACAATAATTAACTTGAAAAAAATTGTGCTTCATCTTCTGATTCAAGTTGACATTCAGGGGCTGATTCATGGAACAAATGTGCGCTGAAATTTGTGGTGCAAGCTGGCTCAAGTGTGAAAAAGCAAGCGCATGCGCACGCGTGCGATTCATGGAAGGCCCTGCGCGTGTTTTCCCTGGGATGTGCGCCAAATCCACGGGTGGCGCACATGGGTACACACGTCATTGCAACATCCCGAATGCTGTGTGCGACGTGCACAGCGAAAGCGCACAATGTTAGCGCACACACCAAAAAAGGGGGCGGAATGCGGGGTGGAACATGCAGAATGGGGAACAACATGTGAAAAAGAAGGCGTAACTGGGGAAGGACCGCTGGGAAATACACAGAACGCCCACACGCACACGAACAACACGTATTCATGGAATTGAATGTGGGAAACCCGTGCACGCCAAAACACATGCACAGGCGTAAACACGTCTGCCACATGAAGGCAGGCAGAAGCGTCCCCGCGCTGTATAAAAGTGCGCGCAAACAGCAAACACGTATATACAGCTACGATGAATGTCCCATTACTCGCAGCACTGATCGTGGGACACCACAGGAGGAGGAGAATAGCCAGGGCCCGCATTTTCTTGCCCAGGACCGGCCTTTTTGGGATGCCTGATGACCAGGTCTATGGCAGGTATATGTTTCCACCTCGTATTATCCTAGACCTGGTCACTGAGTAGGAGGATGACCTCACATCACCCACTTTGTCCTCCCAAGCACTGAGCCCCTTGGAAAAGGTGCTCAATGTCCTGCATTTTTTGGCTACTGGGTCATTTCAACGGACAACTGCCATAGTTGGGGGTGTCTCACAGGCCACACAGTCACGCTGCCTACACCAGGTGTTGTCAATCATGATTGCGCGCCCCTCAGTCCACAGGCACATATACATGCCCAGAACACCCGCAGAAAGGCAGGCCGTGGTCCAGGACTTTTACAGGGTGGCACACTTCTGCAAAGTGCTTGGTGCCATAGATTGCACTCATGTGGCCCTACGTCCACCTAGGGCCACTGAGCACATCTATCGAAGCTGCAAGCACTGGCATTCCATCAACGTACAGGTTGTATGCGATGCCCATGGAATCATCACCTCTGTTTATGCAAACTATCCTGGGTCTACCCATGACAGTTTCATATACAGAATGTCCGCCCTGAGCTGGGACCTGGAAGCTGGGAAGCATGGCAACACATGGCTCATTGGTGAGTACAAATGTCTGTGCACATGCATGCATGTCACACACAGACAAATACACAAACTCAACTAATGACAACCATCATCACCTACACAGGGCTCAGTGCCTACCCTCTGAGCAACCACATGATGACGCCAATACGGAACCCCATCACACCACCCCAGGTAAGATACAACGCTGCCCATATTGCAACCAGGGGCATAGTGGAGCACACATTCGGAGTGCTCAAGTCATGCTTCCGCTCCCTTGACCGCTCTGGCAGGCAGCTACTATATGCACCCCCAGTAGTGTGCAGGATCACTGTGGTAGCATGTGTCCTGCACAATGTTGCAACATGGCAGGGCATACCAGTGGACATGGTGGTGCCCCCACATCCCCAACCACAGGCACAGGCACTGCCCATGGGAGGGGAAAGGGCACGTGGCGAGGCAGGCCGGACCCAGCTTGTGGCCACATTTTTCACCTAAACTCCCACCCCTGCGGAGTGCACACAGGCCTGGCACATACTAGGTGACAATTAATGATGAAAAAGAGACAGTCAACTCTCACATCCTTACCACCCTGAGAATGTTGCCATGGAAGTGCTACATTGTGTGCATCCTAGCTACTTAAACATAACCAATCCTGTGTGACCAAAAGGAACACATGCAAGTTGTATATCACACCCCCCCTGCAAAACAGGCCATTACAATCACTGGTATGTCACCCAAACCCTCCCAACCCACATCACCCTTGTCCGCCACACCATGACATGGCATACAACAGCAAAAGAGCAAACCAAAAGCACAACACATGACCAATTAGATACAAAGTGACACGTGATAAATGGAAAGAGGCCTGACACAATCACACCTGACATGGAATCAGATGGAATGACTGACCAACAACCTTCCACACATACCAAGTCATAGACAAATGCATGCCACCAGCGGTACCATCAACAAAAGACAGAATGCCAGTCGCCATGCACATTGGAAAAGCCAAATCTGCAAATCCCGAACCCATGTGCTGTGTGTGTCTCCTGCAATACACCGCTCAGCACACAGCACAGTGAGCAGCCATTGTGTTGGGTATACACCTTGAGCATCATATAAAAAGGACAAGCAACACGAATAACCTATTGATGCATCTACACGATCCCCATATGGTAAGTAATCATGCGCTGCAGGGACATAGCATGCCAGAGAAGGCAATCTGTGTGCACGTATGGGCATGGAAGGGTGGTTATATGTGTGATGGAGCATTGTGTAAGTGTGTGTGCCAGTATGGACATGCACTCAATACATGCATGTGAATTCTAGTGACCCTCAGTGTCCTGTACACATCACATGTGAACAGAGGCCATGTGTACACCCCAGTATGTCAAACCACAACAATCCCCTGACACAAGAAAATTAAACACAACACAGGAACAGCCATTGATCAGCAGAACACATCTTGTCCATAATACCCCACAATGACAATGTCAGAGAGTACCCAAACACTGTAGCCCAAGCATACTGTCCGACATTTACTCATCACCATGACCTTCAGAAGAACTGTGCCTGGGGTCCGTTGGCTTCTTCCTTCTAGTCTACCTGGCTTCAGGATTCCCCTACCCCTTGGTTTCCTTGTTACACATTTCGTGTAAATAGGATCCAGCCCGCTCCGAGGCCACCTTGACTGGTACACATACCAAATCGCAGAGAACTGCAAGGAGCCAAACTCCCAAACCAGGGAAAAAGCCTGTAGCCACCAAAAAACCCTGGAAGAGTCTTCATTAGATGACTTGAAGTAGCTGAATATGGCCAAGCACATGTCCAAGCAGAATGATAGAATAACAACCAAGGTACCACAGTTGAAAAATGGGCAGGGAGCAATTTCAGTACACAACAAACAATGAGGATGCAACAACTGATGGGTAGTGTCACAGCTCCGGTCTCCAGGTGCAGGAGTGGCACGAACCAACCACCCCCTCCGCATTCTGGGTGCCTGCAAGGTAAAACTTACACAAGCCTCTGAGACCCCGGCGAGGAAAGAGGGTTAGGGATCCATTGGTTGGATAGGCATCAGTTTTTGGGATAACCGGAAAGAGGGTCAGGAGAGGGGAGGTGGATGGGCAAGAGGAAATAGTGAAAATACAAAACACAACTATTGAATATTACACATACTCAATCATAGAAACCATGCACATTGCACAAAATGGACCAAGGTGAGCAAAGAGAGACTTATCTCTGGGGTGAGTGCTGGCCTCCTGCCTGCGCACTCTCTGGTCCGTTAACAGAAGCAGTTCAATGCTGCAAAGAGAACATGAGTTACTATTCTTTGTATGTTTTCCCGACACACACATAACACCATTAATGCCTCAAGTTTATTGACTCCTCCCCAAACAAGCACTCTTGTCTGCTGCTTCGTTCTTATACCTTTGCTTGACCCCGTGATGGTTAATACACTGATAATGCGGTAAGGTAGCCGCACGTGGCCCTGCGTCAAATCGAAGGCCATGTGTTAAGAATCACACATGATAGAATGTGCCATGGATGTGCTGCTAGACGTGTGTGGTGAGGTGTAACTTCAGTACAAGTTGCGTTATGCGAGCCCCGGCTTACTATAGGCAGCCCACATGCTAATGCTATGCACTGCACTCGAGTTTGTGCATCGCTGGGTGCCCCCCCTTTCGCTGTCTAAGTTTGTGACTAGGAACAGAACTGCACAAGTAACTTAGCTTCTATTGAGCAGGAGGGACTCGAGGATATGGCCGACGCCCCCTGCATGTGCCCCTTACAACTTGGAAAGCTTCTTGGCATTTTCTCCTCAGCGCGGCTTAGCTGTACTGTGCACATCCTCCCCAATGCCTGGCTAAGCTCCCCAGCACTGGCACTACTTAGCTTGCATGTGCGAGGGCCTGGAGGAAGGTCGCCTGGGGCATGGCCCCTTGTGCTGCTCACCTTGCTCGGAGCTTCTCGAAACACGTCTGCATCTGTTGTACGTCTGAGCACAAGCCCCGTGTTTCTGCTTGCGCACACGTGCGCACGTGTGGACCACCCAAGGTGGCCAGGTTTTTGTAGTTCTTGGCCCCGTGTCTTCTGGTAAAGGTAATCTGGAGGCTCATTTTCCTGCAGAAAGGACATTAAAGCTTTTAATAAGGCTGGAAATGTTCCTGTGCCTTCATGCTGGTTGTCACTGGGCCATGTCTGAGACCGACATCTGACCTCTTCTCACACAACCCCAGGTTCTGTACCCTGACAGGTAGAGCTGGAACTTGAGTTGAAAATAACCAAGGAGGCTGCCACAACAGGATGGTTGAGTTGAAACCCAATCAATCATTGATAGCGTGTACAAAGAAAGGCAGAGACAGCAGAAGTCTTGAAAGGCACAGAGAATGCGAGATAGCTTGAAACAGCTGACAGCAAGTTAAGAGCCAAAACAGTTGAATAGCATTAGTAAAAGCCAACAGCCAACATAAAGGCATGGATGTGATAGATGAAAGACAGGAGGAGTGACAGAAAGATGCTGTTGAACAGAATTGTAGAGAGGCAAACCGAGGCAGTGTAAGAGTATGTGGAAATAACGGCACGAGAGACAGGCGGACAAATCTGCAACAAGGACAATAGCAGGAAGAAGAACAGGGACTAAAGGCACCAGAGTGTTTAAAACAAGTAAAAGAGCAGTAGTCCAGTAGAAAAACTGCACCCTCAGGCAGCATCAAAGTCCAAGAGGGAAGACAGACACAATGTGCCGTCCAAATGGAACGGAGCATAGTAATAGTATAGGTGGACATCTCAGGTGAGGACTGGACTGTGACTTGTGCCTCTTGGGTTATATTCCTAATGCATCCTCCTTTGCCACAATCCCCAGGGGCTGAACCTAACATGTACTAACTTGACATTGTCAACATCCGGCCCCCTCCCACCATCAGTTTGACTTTGACAGCCAAAGGGTGCAGGCTACTGTGTCCAGCATGAAGTGCATCAAGCACATATACAGGCAAGAAAATAACATATATCACAATCAACATCAATAAATGGACATTTCAATAATGTACTCACCGAAATTGATTGCAGACATGCCGTGGAGAAAACATCCATAATCCCCACTAGGGGTGCTAACACAAGTAGTACAGCAGGAGACAGGCCACAGATATGACTAAAGTCCAATGCCTTTGTGTAAATGGTTGTAACACCGAACCATCCTTGCGAGCCCATGCATAGGGAAGAAGGAGTGGCATATGTGAGTCAGCACCCCAAGCTGCAAACACATACAAGAGACAAGCTTGAAGGGCCCAGCTGGAACAGACAGTGGATGCTTTCAAAAGACACAAAGCACCACACTGTCACATGAATGCACAATAGACAAACAATTTGAAACTATATTAACTAATTAAACTAACTATAAAAATAAAAAATGGCCACATACGACCCGGGGGGGAGACACCCAGGAGGGGGGAGATACGGGGAGCACCTCAACACCCACATGCGATGATGATGAGATAAAAAAAGAGCTCCATGGGCTCAACGCCTGCATGGCCCGACCTGTGTGGGAGATAAGTCTTTGTCCTCCTCACCCTCTGACTCAAAAGGTGGATGTAGCACAGTACCTTGACCATATCTATGTGGAGCTTGCCCCTCGTCAGCAGCAAGTCTGCGGGACCAGTGAGCCTGGCTCTGTGTGGCGATGATACGTAGGTCAGCATGCAGAACCTCACGTAATACTGAAGACTAGACAAGGAGACAGTTAATGTTAATATGTTAACGTTTGAAAATGTTTTTCTTTTTCCCCTCCCCTCTTTCGTTCCTTTTTTTTGTTGCTTATTATGTAACACCAATGATCTCGCATTGGATGGCACACTTGACATGACATATGTGACTACGTTATGATAAATGCCAATAAACAAATTTGAAAATAAATACACGTGCTTCCTCTTGCAAGGTAGCACGTGTAACACAGAGTTCTTCCTGCATGGCCTGGCAAGACATCTGGAGCTCCTCCCGACAAGCACATAGCTCAGCCGAGATGGTATTCTCAAGCTGCTCCAACCTCTCCTCTGTCCGCTGCCTCTTGGAAATCAAGAACACACCCAGAGTAGATCTGAGGGAATCAATTGTCATCCCTCATGGCCTCCCTGTGTGCCTCTGCGTGAGCACCAAGTGCTTGATGCAGAGACACCATTTCAGCCTGGCATGCCCTGTCTGAGGACACCATGCCTAGCCTGAGCGAGCGGGCCGTGGACTGTGCTGCCCGCTGCTGGAGATCCACCTGCCTAGAAGGGGGAGCACAGATTGGGCCACACGTTCCATGCTCTGAGCAATCTTATCAATTGCTGCCCCCTGTTGTTTGGAATTGGCAACCATGGCTTGTTCCCACTCAGTATATCCCAGTGGCGCACAGCCAGCGCATTGCTGGGCTTGACACCCATGCAGGGCCCAAGGAGCTGCGATCCTCATTGGGTTGGCACTGCCCGTGGCTGCAGGACTACATCCCTCCATTGACGTGATGCCCCAGGCACATCAGCAACTGGTGAGGAGTGTGACCGTGCATCCCGATCCACCACAGGCGGAGGTTCCAACACCGTCTGGCCCCTCAGTGAAGGTGTCGCGGACAGAGGATCGTCCACATCAAAATCACTCACCGTCGACGAATGGACATGACGCGCATCCAACTCAACATTGTCATCAGAGTGATCATCTGGGCTAGACTCATTGCCAGCCCTAGACATGGTCTGGAGCACAAGTGGGTTCTCGGGGCCTACCACCCCACGACCCCCACTTGTGCCAGGTTGCTGATGTGATAGCAACCCTGAGTCTGGAATGACATCACCATCCTCTGGCTCCATTCTGTCATCATCTGCAATGTGGAAAAAAAACATGAGTACACATGTCAGAAGCACATAACCCACACACACATAGACATCACATCGACAGCCAACACATGAAGCAGACATGCCACACACAAATGAAAATCCAGCATGCATCCAGTAGCATTGATATGCAAACACATCTCAAAAGCAGAAATGGATGTGTCTAAATAGCAATGCCTACACATGTACAGAATGTAGTATATCACCTCCATCACACACCACCTCTGTCAGGCACATGTCACAGGCAGAAAAGACAGATGGCAACAAAGAGATGGCACATACCATAAGCATGTCTGAACTGCAAAATGGCCACAGCTGCAAGTGAACCTAAACACACAATGACACATGTAATATGCATGGACACATGCATGACTAAACCATCAGCACCAATATAGCTTCATCCATCTGCAGCTCGGCCCGTACCAGGTGTCATGGGCCATGTAGATATAGTGAATGTCCTGAGCAAAGTGAGGGTCTGCAACCAGGCATGAGGGACCATAACGCCCAGTACAGTCCGAGCTGCAGGCAATGAAGCCTCCAGAACACCCCTCAGGGCCTGATTGAGCACATTGTGCTATGAATGTGCCCTAAACCATTATTCCGTGTGTAAATTCATCACGGCCAGGCCCCACCAGATTAGCTAAGTGGGCCTGGGTGTACACATACTGCACAATAGTGCACCTTCAGGATTATGCCAGTTGAACATAACGGGCGCAATGCTGAAATCTCACCAGCATTAACATCAATCAACTACATATTAGTCAGTCAACAAAAAAGCTGCCAAAGACACATGTGTAAATGAAAACTTTCACACACACGTGAGTAGCCGCAATGTTGCACTACACAACGTTGAAGCTGCTTGCATATGTACATGTGAAAGTGTTCAAAAACACCTCTTTCCCTATACACCTGTATTGTGAACATGAACAGCAACCAATATAGCAAAGCAAGCAGCTACAACGCTGCTTGCTTTGATGTATGTGAAAGTGTACACATACACACGTGAAGGCAGCTCCACAGTCATTACAACCTGATTGGTAGGCTACATTCAATCTGCGGCCTATACCAGTTGGTATAGGCCGCAGATTGAACAATCAACTTTGCTAAACACCCACTAGGTTGTTCCAATACTGAGTACATGTGTCACAGGATGCACCTGTACCCGTGGCTTTCATGATAGTGAAGGGATGACAATCTGACCATACATGCCAGGTCATTTTGGCATTGCAACTGTGCGTAGGCATGTAGAACGGTGTAACACGGCTCAGATTTGGGTTGGTGCAGTGCAGAACATGTGTATGTTACCGACTATCTACATGAACAAGTACATTATGATGTCAATCAATAAACATGAAGGCAGTGTAAGGGCAAGTTCAGCCCCCCCCCCTTTGTGAAAATGCAGGGAGGCATTGCATGGCAGCAAAAGGTTGACCATAGAACTGTGTATTGGCAGACAGAGTTGACTAGCATCAATTACATCATCTGAGTCAACTGACAACAAAGCAGATGAGAATGGGACAGTAAGCAGGACACATGATGAACCCTCAGTATTACACCCATTTGTGCAGAAGCCACTACACCAGTTGAACAGAGTCAGGGGGCCTGAAACAGGGGGAGGCCTGTGCCCCACACAGACTATGACACCCTAAACATGTGCGTGATGCAGGACTGAGCCAGAGTGGGCATGGAATGGATGATCAAATGCCATTAAATGTATGTCATCCTGGACACGTATTACAATGATCATCCTGCCAAGGACACGTAGGGGCATGCATGGAATGCACATAGAGCATGAATGGGCACTTATGTCCCTGTGGAGCATCTGCCATCTGCACAGTCCAAGTGAGACACCCTGCATCAAGGACAAAAGAAGATGTACCCCACTGTACGTGTCTGGCAGGTTGGGAGGGGGAAGCGTGCATGTAGACAGGAGGGTTGAACAGGCCATTGCAGTAGTCCAACACCCACCAGTGCCTTGGTGAAGTTGGGTGCAGGGGGATGGAGGGGCAAGGGTTTATGCCTACGTGGAGTACCCGCATGCAGGCAGAACAAACATGCACATCAGTCATGCAATGACATAGTCCCAGTGCTGAGTGGAAAGACACCCCAGGCTAAATGCAGAAGGGCCAGTAAGCTGGAACATGGACCGAAGGGGCAGCCGGGTGACTAGCATGTCAGTAGGGTGCAAGTGTGGTGATGAGGACAGTCCCTGTCTGCTCTACATGTCCAGCATGATGCACAGAAGGCATGCATCAGTGAAGCATTGCATGACTCGCACATGAGAACCATGTACACATAGCATGTAGTGGCAGTCAAGCACAACACATCACACAAGCAAACCACACATTGTCTGGACAAACACCGAAAACACTCATTGGACGAGACATCAAAGTCCAGCATCTCTACCACTCCTTTGTACAATTCTGCCAGTATGAACTGCGCAGCGATCAACTCGTGCGAAGTGAGATCTTCCTCCTCAGGTGGTGACCCACTGCCAGTCACCTGAGTCATGGCATAATTGCAGGCACACTTCAGTTTAGCACAGCATTGGAGGTCATCCCAATGCTTTTTGCACTCCTGAGCTGTGTGCACACCTCATGTCCGAATGCACTGACACCCTCCGCAACATGCTTCCAGTGGGACAAACACTGGGCAGAGATAGTGTGACAATTCGGGCCCACTAGCATATCACAGTCGTGTCCCAACATGTAGTCCACAAGGAAGTCCAGTTCCTGCTTGCAGAAAGGCTTCTTCCTCGACATGCTGGAGGCCGGAGCCGTGTGTGTGGTCCCAGCCTCTTGTGCAGGTGCAATCTTCCTCCTCTTGGACAGTGATCCGGCTCCTGACTGGCAAATGCCACCCTGATCAGTAGGGTCAGTAGCTCTAGTGGATTGAACCGAGGGAGTGGCAGGTGGAACAAGGATGAAAGCCCTGACGCATCAGTGGGTGCTGGGTGCCCTTGACTGGACCCTGCACAGCAATATCTGCTGTGCCAAGGTCATTGACCGGGACTGTCCTGGATGGTAGACTCACAGCCGGGGTAGTGTCGGCTGCCTCTGCCCATGCACTTGCCAACACCTGGCTGCTCGGGGCAGCAGATGACAATACTGCCCCAGGGACATGTGCCTCGGTCAGGGCAGCCCTGCGTTCACTTACCGTGTGCCTCCTGACCTCCTGTAAATCATCTTGGGACTCTTTGTGTGCCAACGCAGCATGCGCTGGCCAACCCTGAGCCAGGGTGGTGGTGTCCACAGCTGCACCTGCAGCTACCACTACCCTTGGGCCCGTGGCAGTCGATGAAACGGACTGATGGGTCACATAGGTGCCAGTGCCAGATGCAAGAGCTGCATCTCCTGGAACCACAGGGGGTGGCGGCATGACCGCACCAACATGTGGCACAACATTGTGCCGAAGTGGTGCACCCCTTCCTCTTCCCCCTCTGCAGCCACCCTGGTCACCCTGGAGTCCCTCTACTCCCTGGTCACCCCAGCCACATCCCAGACCACGCTCACCACATGGAGTATGCCCAGATGATGCACCCCTCACCTTTCGTGGACTCCCAACCATGGCACAGATGTAGTAGTGCCGGCACAGATGTAGTAGTGCCAATGGGAGGTGTACACGACAATTATCCTGGGCAATTGGGGTGAAGGGGGTGGGGTACTAGATGTTAACAGCACCCCTGTGCACCTGCAAGTCTGTATGTGACCCAAGTGATGAAGTGACGGGTCATAAAACAGTCAGGCACCCTAAAACTGCAGTAAAACCATGCACGCAACCCGCGGAAGCCCACGTGTGTGGAATTAACTTCCCGCAGTACATGGTGGCACCAAGGGACACGAAAAACGCGTACGCGTGGGACACGCAGGCTACTATGACCTCGAAAACGGGTACACGAAACACATGGGGACCCGCAGTGGGAAAAATAGTATGCATGACTCACCGTCTGACTAGCATGGTAATGAAAAACATGCGTAGCCAATACCCCCGCCAAAAGAAGAGATACGTCCTTGATCCGATGTGAAGTTGCGATGTCGCGTGATGCAACCAAAATTAATAAAACACGCGTCTGTCTCCACAAAAGGCACGTACAGCAAACTGCCGGGACCCGCTCACCTTTAACCCATGCCGAGGGAAACGCCTGCGCGCGTCATGTCACTTACGCACTTAGGGCCTTTCCTCGAATTACACACATTAACACACGGATGTGCTGTTTTTTCACGTGCTGAATCACTATGCACCCATGACGAGGGAATCGCCTGCGCGTGTTACGTCACATACACTCTCATGCGCTAAGGGCCTTTCCTTAAATTACACACTGACGTGCTGTTTTTTCACGTGCCAAATTACTCCATATCAAGCTGGCCACGCGACAACACACGGAAGACTATGCTCCTGCCCAGAAGGCCATTTTCCTGCCCTCCAGAGCCCTCAGAAGACTACCACCAGCCATCTGATGCTGCCTGCATGCCTGCTGGCTATATACCCTGCTATTTCGTGCCTGCATGTCAGCCATCTGCAGGGGTCCAGTTGCTGGAACAGAAGACTCCCAAAGTTCCATCTCTCCACAGACCAGCACCAGGACCCAGTTGCCCACCCACACCTGCCTCGGGGTTGCCATGTCAGGGGAAAAACAATCAGACACCACTGGCAACCCCCAGCCAGAGAGGCAGGGGGCTGCCAGTTTCACAGCAGGAGAGGTTGGCATCCTGGTAGAGCAAGTCCTGGTGCATTATGATGCCCTCTACGGAAGAAGACGCGCCGACAAGGATGGACGGGAGAGGATCGGGCTGGACATCGTGGTTGCCATCAATACGGAGGGGGTGGCAACCCGTGACATACAACACGTCCGTAAGCACTGGGAGGACTTCAGGTCCAGGACTCTCAGGAATGCCTGGTGCCTCTTGAAAGCAGCAGATGCAGTGAAGCGCCAGGTCCACCTTACCACCAACAAATTGAGGGTCCTAGAACGCATTAACCCAGCACTTCCATGCCAGGTCCTTGCGAGGGAGACCAGTCCGGAGTCGAGTGGTAAGTGTCCATGTGTACTTATTGGACACAGTGCATGTTGAGGTGAGCCAGGAGTGTGCAGCTTGGACATATGTCTGAAAAGGGCCATGTATGGATGTGTATGTGCAGGGACATGACGGTGCTGCATGTGAGTCCTGTCATGTGTGATGCACATCAATGGTGTATGTGTTGCAAAGCATGATGCACAACTGCTTGTGGAGATGCACACATGTTAGTATTTCTGTGTATGTACTATGGCATGGTTGGGGTGTGACACATGGATGCTGGTCCACCTTCATGTATGTGCATGGCATACATGTGCATGTGTGTGTTTCACATGTGTGTGACAGTGATACGCCATGGATGCATGTGACACAGACATGTAGGAACCCGATAGGCAGATGTGACATAGTTGCCGATGATTGCACTGTGACAGGTGGTGGAGATGTACAGATGCATGTCTGTCTGTTGGCGTGTGTGCATGTGTTCGGCACTCCCCATGTTGCTTGTGATGCCATGCCAACCTTCGGATGTTCTTGAAGGTGTCGGTTTATGGATGCTGCTGCCTGCTGCACGATTCCTGTCAATTTGTGAATGTGTGTGGGTTCAAATGATATGTGTGTTGGGAAGTGTGATGCCATCTGTGAAGTTTGACACTGCCACTCATGTGCAACTGTCACATGTGTATCTGACCATTGTACAGTGCCCTGATGCCTGTGTTCTGTCTCTCCCTGTCTGCAGCGTCGACTGATGAAGAGGGCAAAGACAGTGCTATGGAGCACAGAGGCAGGGATCCCACCGCCAGCCGGAGACCCAAGGCCCAGCTCTCCTCCCACGTAGTCATGTCTTCCGGGAGTGAGGAGTCTGGTGCCGCATCCATGGCCGCAACTGCAGAGGGAATGTCCAAGAGGCGGAGGTTGGAGGTGGACTCCTCGGCAGCAGTAGTGACAGCTGAGCCCCCATAGGGGCCTATGGAGTAAGATGGCACAGAGTCATCCAGGTTGGTGGGGGGTTCATTTGAGGAGGAGGCCGGGGAAGGCCCACGCACAGGGCCTGGAGGGAGGGATTCCACTGGTGCTAGTGGTGCAGTCCAGGGGCAGGGACAGGAGGCAGAACAGATTGCATGAAATTTCGCTGGCATGAGCGGTGTACGCATATTCCGAAAGGTGCGCGGGGAGTTGTACATATGATTTCGCTTGCGCAAGCGGGGTTTGCATATTCCGAGGGGTGCGCCGGGAGTTTTACACGTGATTTCGCTAGCGCCAGCGGGTACGCATATTCAGAAGGGTGCACGGGCAGTTTTACATGCGATTTCGCTGGCGCAAGCGGAGTATGCGTATTACTAGTGGTGCGCAGGGAGTTTTGCATGTGATTTCGCAAGCACGAGCGGCGTATGCGTATTTGGAGGGGTGCGTGGGGAGTTTTACACACGATTTTGCTAGCGCAAGCGGGGTATGCATATTCGGAGGGGTGCGCAGGGAGTTTTACATGCGATTTTGCTGGCACAAGCGGGGTATGCGTATTCTGAGGGGTGCGCAGGGAGTTTTGCACACGTTTTCGTGGTTGGGGGCTGTATGCTGGTCCACTGGCCTTTGCTCCATGTACTGGATTTGGGCAATGTTTTTGGCACATGGGGCGGGGTTGGGGGCGCAACTGGTGCTGCTGCACGGTCGCTGCGCCACTCTGCACCACGGCGGGTTATGGATGTAAGTATCCAAGAATACATTGTGCGCTAAAATGGGTTTTGGCACATGTGGCTGGCACGGACTAGCGCACACTCCCTCTGTGCACCAGCAGCGTGCACCACTCGTGTGCTGAATTCTAGGAATTACCCCCTCAGACTCTTCTACTTTGATGATAACACAGATAGCAATGGTGCACAGTTGACAAACCTATATAACTGTCAGGTTCAATCACTTTACACAGGTACCCAGATTTAGAGTCCCCTCATGTGCCGGTGTGCAATTGTTTCCAAAAATGGTCTAATAATGGTCTGAACAACATTTCAGTGAGTCACTTAACTACTCTGGCTCCTCATTCAACAACACCTTCACCAGATCTAATCAAAAGTATGCAAAGAAGAAAGATAAGGACCTGTCTCAGTCATCCAAAACAAACTGGGAATGTGGTGGTATTTTATGACAGAAAGGCAACAAACTCATCTTGCCACCTGACACATTTGAAAAAAGTGTTTTTAATAGGGAAGCTGTGCCCAATGTTGGTACCTCTTTCCGTGGACATAGGATGGCAACATCTGCATGCATCATAAAAGGAAAGGGGGATATAGTAGCCCCCAACATTTAAACTGCTGGCATATTTGTACCACCCTCCACACCACTACACGAGGGAATCTTGCTAATTCAGAGGTTATCAAAAGCCCTGTCAAAACACCATATTTGCCTGCAGATTCCATGGCACACAGATAACTCATTTCCTCCTCAGTACAACATCCCGCCATTGCTGAGGCTTCTGAGTATGCCACAAAATATCACTGAAGACAGGAAAAGATCTGATAATTCAATGGCAACCTACAGTTATGGAGAGAGGGCAGCGTGTGGAAATGTTGTGGGGTCTTTGACTCTGACAATAATAGTTGAGGGCATTGCAAAAGTAAAACCTTAGGTTTCCTTCCTCAAAATTTATTTTGCTCTTCTAGCCCACTGGGAAACTCTCTGTGTGAATAAGAACTCACTCACAATCTACCTCAATTTATGTGGCTCTACACACCAGAGGTGCCAATCGCGTAGTCCTAGTACTGCTCCCAAAATTTGAACATTCTGTCTCAATGTTTGGTCTGTATCTACCAGCAGAACAACACATTACTTTATTCAGCTGTTTGCCATTGCAACAGGCCCCCAATTATTTACCCTTTTGCCTAGTTATCTGGAAGAGCATAGGTTGATCCTGAAGAATTTGCTTTTCCATGGCATCTGTCACTATTTCATGATCCAGCTCCAACTGACTGACAATGGTCAAACAATGCAAATAATATCTGATGCATACCTCATCACTTTGCCTCAAATAGTGTGTCCAAATGGCACCACAACAAATGTTATCACAAACAAAAGGAGGATTCTCTGCTTGTAATTGTTCGGTGGCCTTGCCAGTTGGGCCAAGTCTTTCTGGGCAAACATGGGAAGTAACGTCAGGGCAAGGCGTATATAAGTTGTTTTCTAGAGTATGACAGTGATGAGGTGGACATGTCATCAATCCATCATTCCATCAACCAGTCAAGTTTACTTTGGATTGTTACAAATCCATAAACCATAACAACAAACCAATATGCATAAGATAACATCCATCATCCATATAACAATAAAATATATATCTCCCCTCCAATTAGTAATAATCATGCTGAAAACATTTAAAGTACAATTAATTATCAATTTCCAGATTGTTCATATAATACAATAAAAAATTGGATTGTGTTCTTCTTATCGAGACCTTTTAGAAATCATAAGCAAGGGGAAAGGTAACCAACACATTTGTTGAAGTTTGCAAGAACGTCATTGTCTCTGGTTGATGTCTTTGTTAGGGAGAATTCTCATTTTACGGCTAATTTCTCTCACCTAGTGAGTCCCCCAACAGCTTTGCTGGATTTCTGGAGTTATTTTTTTCACTTGGTAAGAGTGTGCCTCTTTTACCACTCTTACCTGTGTTTTTGCCATGTGTATTCCATCTGCTTTTGTGATTGTGGACTCTGGAGTATGCCACTTCAGTAGTCCCCTTCTTTTGTGTGTTACACAGCACCTTCAGTGCAGTTACACAGGGTTGTCTTTTAGACTTCCCACCAACTCCATTTCTGAGGCTGACTACTGTCCCCCAGAAAAGGGTAAAGTTTCCATTAACTTTACTTAGTCATTTAACCACAGATCCAGTACACCCCATCTTACATGGAGTACTGGAAAGGGTAAACCCTTAGCCATTTTTATCTGTACCTCCTAGAGCATTGTTTCACTCTTTTAACATTTAGACTTGGCTGGTGGCAGTGGTATCTACCCTAACTTTTCTACCGCGATTATACTATATAAACGTGGTATTGTTTTAGGCTATTATATTACCCTCGAACTTAAACCTGCTTGACCAAATATTTTTTCTTTTGGCTCCGGTCGGGTTTATTCACCATTTCTATTTGTTAAAGTCCTTCTTTTGTTTTACTTTGTGCCGCAAACCAGGTTTGCCTTCTTTGTTCACTGTCTTTTGGCAGGCTTCTGCCAAGAAGCCCTCCTCCAGGCGCCTGGGTGTCTAGGTGGGCTGAATGTGAGGGAGGGGTGTAATCACCCCCTGCACAGGGTATCCTAGGAAACCCAAGTCGCACTTTGCCATGATTGGCTGAGGTGGTTGTCCGGGCTGGACAACCCCTCTGCTGCGTGATTGACAGCCAAGCTGTGTGAATGGGGGATTTTCGCATAAAAGGCAGGTCTCTTGAGCTAGAAGTCAGAGTCGCCACTGGAACTACAAGGAACCGAAGAGAAGCAGAGAAGAAGACGGCTGCTGTAACTACCCAGTCCCGGTGAAGCCCTGCTGCAGTCCTGAGCTATCTACCCTTCGACAACCAGAGAAGATCCAGTCCGGAGTCTTCTTCCCTTGAGCATGGTGGGGATAACCAGCTCATCTCCCACAGCCAGAAGATCCTCTTCTTGGTCGAAAACGCTGCACACTGCTGTAGTGGTCCGGATAGCCATCTGAAGAGCCTCTCCTGTTTTTAAGGAGCGCACCTTTTATTCACCGTCGCTGCTGCCGGCCTCATCCCTGTGTGGTGCAGACCCCTCCAGACGTCCTCCTTCGTACTGAAGCTCCATGAACCGTGGGTCTGCAGGAAACTACCAGGAAGAGTGAAAGCTTAAAGTCGAGATCCCCACAGCGAAACCCCGGGATACCCTAGTGCTGTTTTATAGCTGTAGCAAGAGGCTCCATTGCGAGGGCATATAAGAGGGGAGAGATAGGGCAGCCCTGGCGTGTCCCCCTAGAAAGGAGAAGTGAGGCAGAGACCGTCCCATTAACCAACACCCGAGCTGAAGGGCCATTGTACAGGGAGGCAATCCACACTTGGAATCTTTCCCCCAGCCCCATCTTTTGCAGGACTTTGCCCATGAACGACCATTCGACACGATTTTAAAGGCCTTGTCTGAGTCGAGTGAGTGAAGATAGGCTTCTACCTTGCTATTGAAGGCCTTGTGAATCAGATCTAAAGTTTTCCTAATATTGTCCGACCCCTGCCTACCCGGGATGAACCCAACTTGGTCCCCATGGACCAGTGAAGGGAGCTGTTAGGCCAACCTATTTGCAAATAACTTGGCCAAGATCTTCACATCAGTATTCAATAAAGATATGGGATGATAGGATTGGCAGCTTGCCAGATCCTTCCCCAATTTTGGAATAACCACAATGCTGGCTGACAGCATGGACTGAGGGAGGGTCCCCGAGCTGAGAGCTGCATTGAACAATTTGGACAAAAACGGGGCCAGAGTGGAGTGAAAGGTTTTATAAAAGAGAACCGTGAAGCCATTGTTACCCGGAGTAGTGCCCCCTTTCATGGCGCTAATATTGTATACTACCTCTTGTGGGGTAATGGGCCTCTCCAGGGGGTCCGCCTTCTCTGGAGGGAGGCACAGGATCAGTAGAGAGTCAAGGAAGTTATCAACCTCGGACCCATCCCCGGAGTATGCAGATGTATAGAGATGCTCTTAGTACAGGCAAAATTGCTCTGCTATCCCCGGATCATCCAGATATTTAACCCCACCCGGTAGCCACACCGAGTCTACTCTACTGCTATTCCTGATCTCTCACAGCCTCCAAGCTAGGATTCTATCTGCTTTCTGCCCCCTCTCCATATATTTCTGCTTCAGGAAGGACACTTTCCTTTCAGTCTGCCCGATCAAAAGTGTGGCCAATTTTGCCTTCAGTTGCTGGAGCTCTGACCACCTACCTGGGAACATTTGAGATCAGAGTTTCCCCCCTGGTTGGGTCAACTCTATTTTTTCTCTGCGGATTCCCTCTTCTTTAGCTCTAAACTGCTTTCTTGTTGCTCCCATTCCAATTAAGACCCCCAGGATCATGGCCTTAAAGACTTCCCAGACCCCCGCCTCCTCTACCTTCCCATTGTCATTAATCGCAAAGTATTGCTTTACAGCTGCCAGGAGGGTCTGGGCCAATTCCTTGTCTTTTAACAAAAGGTCATTGCATGACCACTTGTGTATTCGGGGGTGCCCAGGGAGATTCCCAGTTGGACCTGCAATAGGTCGTGGTCAGACCACGGGATCACCTCAAATCCAAACTCTGCTATTCTCACGTGCATTGATTTATCAACCGGGACATAATCCGTTCTGGAGAAAGAGGAGTGTGGTCTGGAGAAAAATGTGAAAAGGGGGTTTCTTCCCTGGTATGTCGAGTGAGAGTCTAAGAGACGAAGGCTGTCTTTAGTGGCATAGAAAGAAGAGGCCATCCTTCTCTGCATTTGTAAGTCAGTGTAAGGGCAATCAGACTTTCTGTCCCTCTCGGGGTGGAGAACCATATTGAAATTGCCCCCAACCAGAAGAATCCCCTCTGTGAATGCCATGATTTTTGCTTTCACCCCCACCCAAAATTGGTTGTGAGCCACACTGGGAGCATAGATTGAGACCAGTGTCACTTTGTTACCCCTGATCTCCCCTTTTACCATAACAAAGCAACCCCCGGGGTCTTTATGCTGCACAGACCACAATCGCTACCCCCCTATTTTGGGACTGGGAAGAGGCGTGGAACACCTCCTGTATGGACCTGGCCTTGAGCGACATCTCCCTGCCTATTGACCAATGAGTTTCCTGCAGAAACAGAAAGTGCAGTTTCAGCCTTTTAAATTCCTTCACCACCAAAGATCTCTTATTCTGAGAATTCAGTCCATGTGCATTTAGCGAACCCAGAGTTAGCTAGAGAAAAGCTTCAGCCATCAGAAGTGTCGGACATTCTCAAAAACCCTTTAGGGGAACAGATGTTACCCATCTCCCTCCTTTGGGCTGGCCACTGAAAACGCTCTTCTGATAGAGTGGTCCCCAATGCGTACAAGTTCCCTCGCTGTAATTTCAAACAGTCAGAACCCCAAAACAGCATAAACTGACCACCCCACTTACCTCCTACCCCCCCCATGAGCACCTGGACTGGCTGCGACATACGTGAAGCCGTCCAGCCGGGCCACCAACATCTGCCTCCACTAGGCTAATAAACAACAATAGTCAACTGTTATGCTGAGCCCCTCCTTACCCCCAAAACTTGAATCAATGCATCATACTTTCACTCCTATTCCGCTGTCCCCCAGAACAAACACTGAGGTCTCCAATCGGTTTGGCTGGAGGGCCTATCTCGGGAGCACAGATTCAGGAACGCCCCAACCCATTCGAGGCACTTGTATAAGGTAATACCCTCCACCACATTTGATTACAGGTAAATGAGGAAATATCACAGTCATTTGTTAGCAGGCCCAGGGGAAGGCGGGCCACCCACCTGAATTTCCTATTGCCACAGACCTGTCTCCTCTCTGAGAGACTGCCAGATCGACCATTGGACTTCCGCAGGCTCGCTGCTTCTGCTCCTTTAATCTCCTGATTCTCCTCGGGGGAAGGTTCCCCCTGGAGCTCCCGGGTCACTCTTTGTATGTCATCCTCTGTAACCAAGGAGTATTTATAGGCTAGTATATATATACTCGAAGGAGAGAGAAAAAGGGTGACCCCATCTGTATCGAACACCATTGGGCTGGAGCAATTTTGCTAGTGGACCAAGGAGGCGTCTCCTCGCCAGGGTGATAGCCAACAGATCTTGGTAGATCGAGACTCTCGCATCTCCCCACACGATCGTGCCCTTCTTACGTGCCAGCTTTTACATTTCTTTGCATAGTAGTGGAACCGCACAAGGATTGATCTGGGACCTCTGGCAGGATCACCCACTTGGTCGGCTCGGTGGTATTGGTATCGTTGAACAATTTGCTGATGACCTCGTTATCAGTTTTGACAATGTCCGTCTGCGTTTCACCTTCCTGCTCCAGGACCCCTCAGGAACCTCAGGTTGCTTCAGCGCTCCCTGTTTTCCAAGTCATCAAGTTTTAGCATGCACTTCTCCTCCCTTCTCTCCAGTTCTGACAGCCGCATGTTCATTTGAGTCTCCAGGATGTCGACTGAGGTTTGATTTGACTCCAGTGCCTGGACGCGGTCATCCACAGAGTCCACTTTTTTATCCAGGGAGTCTACTCTTTTGCTAATATCTGCCCTAAATCCACGTATCTCCTCCAGGAGAGCCATCATGTTCCTGTTAACTGCCTGGGCGTCCATTTCTCCCGGTTGTGCAGTAGCGGATGCACTGACTGCCTCCATTTCACTTGTCAGGGAATGGCGGAACTTCTGCAGTGACTGGGCACAGTCCATCAATGACTGATCTGAGCGGTAGCCTTTCCAGGGAACGAGGGGGTCGGAGCCAATAGGGGTTCTGTATAAAGCTTCACAGGAGACCAGGGTGGTTGCAAGGGTTTTCCTGGGAGGACCAGCCTCTGTGTCAGGGAACCCGGGGAGCTGCTGAAGCCCAATAGATTTGTGTGATTCAAGATTTTGTTGCCCCTGAAAGTGATGTAACTCTAAGGGAGTGAAAGGATTGTGGGGGTATCGCTGCTCCTCACCTGTTCAAACACAGAACGCTCCAGCCTTGCATCAATGACTGTTCGGGTTCTGTGCGGGGAAGCCCGGGCCGCAGGTAGAAGCTCTCAATTCTCCCCGTTTTGTAGTTTGACAGTACAGAAGCCCCCCAAACCTCTGGCAGGCTCTCACTCTCCCTCTATTTTTCTCACCTCTCTTCGCTGAGAGTGATTAACTCTCCTCCTCCGGCACAGACACTCTCCTGAGCTTAGGCAGTGGGCCTTGGGGGATTATGTTGTGGTTGCGCACCGGGTCACATATGGGGAGGCAGGAGGCTGCTTCAGGGCTGTAGAATGAACAACTGAGTCTCGCTGTGCTCCTGAGTGACTCGCTGCACACATTCAGCAACACCTGAGTGAGGGGCCCCATAGGGATAAGGCATGTATGTACTGTGTAATTCAGAATAGCTGAGTTCAACTGAACCACCAATAAAGTCGTGGAAGGGGGGCAGGTTATGGGCTATGGCTTACTGATCCCTCTGGGGATCGGTTCAAGGACAGCACCACAGTTTAAGGGCTCCTCCCAAAGTCAATTGTGGATTAGGCAGGGGGGATAGCCACAGACGACCCCTGGGACACGCACTTCTCCCCACTACCAACGCGTCAGACCAAGCACTTATCTGGATGTCTGGTCTGCCTGGATGAAATCCTCAGCATGGGCTACGTTGATCCCTCTGTCTGCTCTGTCGTGTGATGGAGGCAATGTCAGGGCAAATCAGCTGTTCGGGTGCAGATCGAATGGGAGATTCACCCAGTATGCTCTGCATTGTGGGTCAATAGTCTTTTGGAGGTTCTTTCCCCTTCAGTTTTCAAGCGGGATGACACAGTGCACAGGGGCCTACTCACCCCCCGGAAGTGGCACGCTGCTGAACAGGTGGGCTGCCAGAATCTGCCTCGAGACCTCAGATCAGTTGTCTGCACTCGCCCCAGCCTGATGGCTCCATGAGGGTGAGGGTGCAGAGTGGTGCCCCGGCAGGCCAGCGCAATGCAGGTTCTCTGTCTCGTGGGTGACCAGGGTAGGTTTCTCAAAGGCGCCAAACAAACTGACGGCTGTCGGGGCTCTGCCTCCCCCATCCGGGAACCCAGATCTTCAAAAATACGGGGTGTAGAGAAGTCAGGGTTGCGACTCTAGCTGCCCCTGGGGTTCAGACGGCTCCCGGGGTGTCGGGACCTCACTCTAGGGTTTGGGAGGGGCTCAGATCCCTTCTATCAGGCCCAGTGGAGGAGACCGACAAAGATGCGTCACCACATCTCGGCGCCCCGGTGGCTCCTATTTATTTATTTTATTATTTATCTGTTTTTCCATTGCTCTGCATTTTCCACTTCTCCCCCCCTTCCAAGCAATGTTCCCCTTCCCTGCGCCATGCACTTGCGCGTTCTCAATGTCACTGGGCCTAGTAAGATCGTTTTTTTTCTCCCTTGTTCTCCTTCCTTGCCTTGTCGCGCTCTGACACACTTGTATATGAGCGCCATACAAATACAATATCAATAACAATGAAGGTATCTGTGTTGGATAATAGTAATTTGCGAAGCATATTACTGCTATCAGAAATTGCATGGCCTTACTTTTAACTCTTGCTTAGAAATTTTGCTAATGCGTTCAGAGTTCTCAAAGTATGAATATATATGTTTTATTTGTTTTTGTGTAGCGGTTTATGAAAAAGCTTTCACAAAACATAGAAAAAATCATCACATATACAACTGCAAATATGAAATATAAAGGATACACTTCCACACGAATCATTACAGTTAAGAAAGTAAAAAAAAACATTATTTCAGATTTATCAAAAATCTTATAACCACACTAGTTAAAGCAACCGATGACCGATATAAAAGTTGAGACCAGAACAAATAATTCTCCATTTCCAGAGCTGGGTATTTAATTATAAGATGTTTTAGAGTTTTAACTACTTCACTCAATGTCTCTTAATGAATGTTCAAGATCCTGGGTGGCTAATACGTTTAGTCTAAACCTCAAATCTCCTTTTTCTGTTAGGGAGTTTTGCTAAGTAGAAGAGAAGCAGTCCCAATTGCTTCGGTTTTAACATTAAAGGATTATATAATCTGTATTTGTACACTTAAGAACATGTATTACACCAATTATTCTCCCATAAGCGTTTCTTGACCAAATTAGGATTGTTAATCAGGGTATTTCTATTGTAAGATTTACATTGTCAAGTATGTCAAGACATTTTGTATTCCAGCCCTTTGGGAACGCACATCTTCCATCTCGAAAAAACGTATTCAACTCTCTAAAGACAAGTTTATTATAACTCTCAGTTGATTCCAAAGAACTCTGGACGTTAGAGAGAGGAGGACCAACTCATAGCGAATATCCTTTTGTGCTAAACAGTTCGGTAAAGAATTAAAATGGTTTAAATCAAAAGAGGTTGCAACTTCTAGACCGTACATCAATTTGGGAACAGCCTTTAAACTGTAAAAATGTATCACTGGTAGTGTCCAAATTTGCTATTTATTATTTATTTTTTTCATTTAAGATACCAATGAATGTGCTTTTGTCCATGCTGTCGTTGATCCTGCTACTTTTTTGAGTTTGCCAAAAATTAGAAATTCTAAATACACAACAGTATTAATATGTTCCAGCCTCACCCTTTCAATGGTCCATTTAAACCCTAGTTGCTTTTGGCAAATGTTTGTGGCATAAGCCACACATTTGCCAAAACCATTGTTACAAAAGAGAGAGAGAGGGAAATGGGACTCTGAACTGAGAATGTCTGGTTGACATAGCAACCATCAATGCCACAACATGAAATGGCCAACTCACTAAAATTTCTTTTTTTAAACTCCTCCGCAGTATTACCCAATGAGGAGCTCCCTAACAAGATTTGCTGCAATCATCAGCTTTGTAAGTAGCAAGTCGTTAATGTTTTCCATGTCCCAGCAGCCGTGGAGGGATTTGCTTCATTGGTCTATTTTATACGCAGAGGCTGGGAATGTGAAGTTGCTGGTGCCCTTTAATACCCCTTTGGTCTGAAGCTATGTTGATTGTCAGTGTTTTCCCCTCCTGGCTTTAGCGCGTGTGCATCATTGTACAAAAGAAACAGCTCAGTCCCTTGTGTTGTATCCTTTACAGGCGAGACAGCTGTGCCTGTGTGCCTCTCACTGTGTGCCCTCCATCACAGTGCCATATGGCGCTGGGGCTATGCTTGAGTTGGCACTTTGCTTTCTTTCTTCGCTTCACATGGTTCATCAGCGGAATGTCAAATGCAGGGAACTAGGTGAGCGGACTATGTGTTGGAGGTGTCCCATCCTGGGGAATGACAAGTTGCCCTCTCTCCTTTCTTGCTGCTGTGATATTCGGCAAACCTTGACCCTGCCGCACCCTGCCTTTGATGGGTGGTCCAGGGACAGAGCAGGGGTTGGAGAATGGATGAATGATGGCTACTGCGTGTTGTATAATATACTGCTTCTATCCTAAAGCAGTCTCTATCTATCTTTCAAGGTGCTGCACTTCGGGCTGCCTGCCCTCTAGCACACAGAGAGTTTCAAGCGTTACTCGCTGGTTTAGAGACTGTTTTGTTTTCTGCACTCATGGACCTCGAATGCTTTCCATGTTTGGCTCAGATAGCACACCATTTGTGCAAGGGCAGATTGAGTTGGACAAAAAGTATCAGCAGGACTTTTTTTATATAAAGCAGTCATACAACTCTACAAAACGGGTGTACTTTATGTGGAAAGGGCCTGTACTGTGACGCTGGAGAGCGGTGCTACATATGTTGCACATGTTAAAATGGGACGTTCTTTTTCATTTTTTCTTTTTTGCCGCCAGCCCCACAGGTGAGCGTTATAGGGAGAGTCCATATGTTTTCGGCTTTATTGCCCTATTTGATCAAACGTGGGCTTTTTTTGGGCACATTTTGACATTTGATCTTTTTTTTAGTCCTCCCAAGATTGCGTCTCTAGCCCGAGCTCCCAGTCTCTCTACCCCCACCAACTCCAATGCCACTCACTCTACCCCCACCCACCCCCATATGCTGGTTGTGTTTGGGATATTTTGGGTACCTTTGATGAGTCCTCCCTGAGGCTGCTTTGATCTGCCTCAAGCAACTACCACACCCACCCGACACTCTTTCTGCCCCAACAACCCTAACCCCTCTCACTCAACCCTCATCCTCCCACACTCTCTACATACCCACCCACCCTAACACCACTCTCTCTACTCCCACCCATCTGACCCCCAATCTCTCTACCCCTATCCACCCCTGTGTGTTCTCTACCCCACCTACCCTGTTCTCTCTAATCCCACCCACCAACCCTGCCCTCTGCCCCTATCTACACACCCCCACTCTCTCTACCCCCACCCACCCATCCCCACTTCTCTCTCTACCCTCACCCACCGACTGCCACTCTATCTACCGTCCTCCACCCACTCCAACTCTCAATACACCCTCCCACCCCACATGTTCTACCCCACACCGACCTCCACTCTCCCTAAACCCCACCCACCACCACCCTCTCTATCCCCCAACCCCCATCCTCAACCCTCAACCTACCCCCTTCCTCTCTACCCCCAACCACCCTCACCATCTTTACCCCCACCATATCTAACCCCCACCCATTGAACTTGCACGATGCCCCATCCACTCTTTCTGTCCCCAACACCCACCCCCACCCTCACTACCCCACCACTCGCACCCCCACCATCTCGACATCCCACAGCCACCCCACCTTCTCTACACCCCATCCCCACCATCACTAACCCCACTGTCTCTACCCCCACCATCTCTACCTCCCACCCAATCCACCCTCTCTAACTTGCACACACCCACACCATCTCTACCCCCACCCCATCATATCTCCCTTCCAACACACATCACTACCCCCACCACCCACCACATCCCTCTCTACCCCCCACACCTACCCCCACCCTTACTATTGCCCACCCACCCCACCATCTCTACCCCCACAAACCCCACCCTCTCAACACCCCACAGCCTCTCTACTCATACCCACTGATCTCCACCCTCTCTACCCCCACCTTCCTAAACCCTTTCTAGATCCCCATCCACCCACACCCCTCTCTACCCCCTCTCTACTGACAACACCCCCTCTCTCTATCCCCATATCCCCTCTCCCTCACTCACCCACACCCAGTCTCTCTAGCCCCCACCCACCCCAACCCTCTCTACCCTCACCCACCTACACCCTCTACCCCCACCTACCCACCAACCGCTACCCTCTCTACCCGCCACCACCCTCTATACCCCCATCCCCACCCTCTATGCCCCTACCCTCTATACCCAACTATCCACCTCACCAGCTCTACCCCCACACCCACACCCACCCTCCTAACCCCTATCCTCTCTACTCCCACCACACACCCACACACTCTCTACCCAACCATCCACCCACCCCCATCGCCACACCCCCACCGCCACACCCACCCTCTTAGGGAGAGTTTGTATGCAGTACCCTCTGGAACCCCTACACACAACTAGGACAACAGGTGTAAGCAAAACCAACCTCTGGTGTAAATATGTACCACACAGCTTTTTGGTAGCGGGCTGAGCAGCCAGGCTTAGCTTAAGAGGGAATGTGAGCTCGTAAGGGTGTTACACAAAGGTCTACAATAGCAAGTATCCAGATAGACACTTATACTTAAGGTTTCTTGGTAAAACAATTATTTATTTATTACACAATCATTTAAAAAGCATTCACTAAATGAGGCAACCAATATCACACAAAAAATATACTACAATACCGATTGCTAAGCAATTGAGCATTAAAGTAGCAGCAAAAAGGCATAAGTTGATAAAATGAATATTACAGTTACTTTAAAACAGTGCAAATAGTTTGAGTTTACCAGAGGAGTTGATTCAATGCACTAGGCAGGCGAATGTTAATGGGATAGTGTCTTTTATAAGTAAAAACGGTTCTGGTATTTAAAACGGAAAAGTCTTTGCTACGGTTCTTAGAAGTAGTTCACGGAAGAAAGATTCATATGTCGGGTCACAAGCTGACCAGGCCTGCCAGTTGCCAAAGTTCCACAAACTTTGGCAGTGAGAGTTAAGTTCTCTCAGTCAGGTTTTCACTGTACCTTATATTGAAGAAAAAAATGCAGCTGAAGCTTCTGTTCCTGGCGGTTCCTGCAGATCTTGCTTTTACTGAGCCTCAGTGGTGGGGACAAGAGGGAGGACATCGGGGGACTCCTGCACTGCACAGGGACAGATCACAAAGCTGGCAAATTGGCAAATCTTCAAATCTCCGGTTGCTGTTCTTCAAGCACACAAGCTGGTGTCCTTCTCCCTGGTTAATCCTAACCAGCTCCAAGAATGGTATCCAGGTGGTTTACGAGTGATTTGTCCTACCAACTGAAAGGATGAAGTCCTCCTTGAAGGGGCTTCTCTGTCAAGGTGAACTTGGCGATTCGGACCTGCAGCAGGGCTTCACCGGGCAAATCAAGGGCCCAGTAGATGCAGCAGCGTCTACTTCCAGCTTGTCCTTGTTTCTTTGTTTCCAATGGTCGACTCTGCTTTCCAGGCAAAGAAACTCGCCTTTTAAACAGTTTTCTCCCATTAATTCCAGCCTAGCTGCCAATCACCCAGCAGTGTGGCTGTCCTTGCCGGACAGTCAACCAGCCAATCACACCACAGTGCATTTGGCACCTCCCTCACTTCCTGCCCACCCCAGAAACTCAGGTGCCAGAGGCGGTCTTCAGTCCTGAAGCCCACCAAAGGCAGAGAAACAAAGGGACTAAACCTAGTTTGGCGCGCAGAGACAAACTCTAGAAGGACCTTTCCAAAAAGAAATGGAGAAAAAAGAAGACAGGGACCTGTTTAAACAAAGGGGGCAGAGGCGCCATCTTGAAAAACATGGCTCCTGTGATTTTTAGCTACCGGTGTTCACGGTCAGGAAAAATCTTGGTAGTTTGTTGTAAAACCACTGTCACCAGGCATATCGATAGGAAAGGGTAGCATTTGAATGCTACATGAGTTTCTAGACACATGGTATACTAAATAACCCCTCCAGCACTCTATTGTAAGATAGTGTGTGCTGGGTCTAGTAATTTAAAAAGACTAGTAAAGTCAATTTAACTTTACATTCTCTGGGAAACAGTAGTTTCAGCCTAAAAAGTCTTCCCTGTGTTAGTGCACTTAGGGTGCTGTGTAAAACACATGAAAAGATGATGCCTATGGGGTTGTCTAAAACTCCATAATCAAAGAACACAAGAGTAAAACACACATCAACATACACGAGAGAGTGGCAAAGTTGTTGGGGTTCTCTAAGGTGAAGGGAATTAGCACAATTATGAGAATTCTCCCTAACCCTCGTCCCCCCCAGACTAAGGGACAGGAGGATTTCATTCACCCCTGGATGAATCGCCTTACTCCAGCTGGTCATACATTCTGGAGAGACCATCAGCATTTTGGTGATTACACCCTGACCTGTGTTCAATGGTAAAATCAAACCCCTGTAGGCTGATTGACCATCTTAACAAATTAGGATTCTCCCCATTCATCTGCATTAATCATGTCAAGGGTTGGTGGTCTGTCTGAATCACGCAAGTAGATCCATACAAGTATAGTCTAAACTTCTTCAGAGACCACACAATGGCAAAACACTCTTGTTCTAAGGTTGCCTACCTTGTCTCAGGTACCTTCAACTTCCTGTAGATGAAGCAGATGGGGTGTTCCCTACCATTCTCATCCAGCTGACTCATAACTGCACCTATACCTGTATTGGAAGCATGTGTTTGCACAATGAAGGCTTGGCTGTAGTCAGGAGCTCTTAAGACTGGAGTTTGACAAAGGCTTTCTTAAGTCCTTCAAATGCATTGGTGCACTCCTCATTCCACCTGACCTTTTTGGGGAATTTGGGTGAGGAGACCACATTCAAGGGATAAGCTATGGACCCATAGTTCTCTATGAAGTTCCTATAATAACCAGTGAGACCTAAGAAGGATCTCACTTGGGTTTGAGTAGTAGGAGTGGCCCATTCTTGTACAGCTTGTACGTTGCTAGGCAATGGCCTTATTTCACCTCCTCCTACCTCATGTCCAAGGTAGACCACTTTGCTCTGTCCAATTTGACATTTACTTGCCTTTATGGTCAGATGGACATGCTCAAGAGCCTGCAAAACATATCCTAAGTGGTCAACATGTTCATTACAAGTAGGGCTGAACACTGCAATGTCATCCAAGTTTGCCATGCAGAAGTCCTCTGTCCCATTCAGAACTTGATTAACCATCCTTTGGAATGTAGTAGGTGCATTCTTTAATCCAAAAGGCATTATCTTAAACTGGTAGAGCTCTGCTGGGGTTGAAAATGCAGTTTTATCCTTGGCATGGTCTGTCAGAGCTATTTGCTGATAGCCCGACATTAGGTCAAATGTACTTAGGTGCTTGGCTGAACCAAATTTGTCCACCAGCTCATCTGTCCTAGGTAAAGGATGGGCAATAGTCTTAGTGACTACATTTAGAGCTCTATAGTCCACACAGAATTTCAACTCCTTGGATCCTGCCTTTGGCACTAGTAAAACTGGACTAGACCATGGACTGGTAGAGGGCTCTATTACCTCGAGATCAAGCATCTTGTTAACCTCCTCCTTTATATGGGTTCTTACATGATCTGTCATCCTGTAACCTCTACTTTTAACAGGTAAACAGTCACCAGTGAGAATATCATGCTGGCCTCAAGGGGTCAAGCCTGGTGATAGTGAAAACAGGGAGGCAAACTGATTTAACAGAGAGAGGTTATCTCCTTCTATCTTCTCATCTAAAGGTTGTCCCCTGAGGAGATCAGGTAGAGGTTCACTCTCCTCCTCCTCCAAAGCTGAAGCTAGAAGCAAAGCTTCCACTTCTGGTCTTGAAAGACCCTGGGGGCCTCCTTAGGATTTCCTAAATCCACCAGATAATTGACCTCTCCATGTTTTCCCACAGCCTTGAAGGGTCCTATCCATTTGTCCTGCAAGACCCTCTGCCTTGTAGAGGTACCACAACTAGAACTTGCTTGTCTTGAGTAAACTCAACCATGTTGGCCTTCTGGTCATGCCAATAGTTCACCAGAGCCTGACCTGCTTTCAGGTTATCTACTGCTTCTGTCATCATGTGTGTCATTCTCCTTTGGAGACCAAGCACATAGTCAGTGACTCTCACTGGCTTGGGGGAAGGAGCACTCTCCAGCCCCTCCTTAATTAGGGCCAAGGGGCCTATAAATGGATGACCGTAGAGAAGCTCAAAGGGACTGAATCCAACTCCCTCCTAAGGGACTTCTCTATAAGCAAATAGAAGGAATGACAGTAGAAGGTCCCACTTTCATCTAAGGGGTTTGTCTAAAGCACATATCATGCTCTTCATAGTTTATTAAACCACTCTACCAACCCATTTGTCTGGTAATTGTAGGCAGTTGAGAACTTGTAAGTCACTCTACAGTTTTTCCACATGGCCTGCATGTAGTGGGACATAAAATGTTGTCCCCTCTCAGAGATGACTTCCTTAGGAAAACCTACCCTGGTAAAAATACAAAGTAGGACCTTAGCAACAGCCTGAGCTGTAACAGTTCTCATAGGTATGGTTTCAGGATACCAGGCATGGTCTACAACAACCAATATAAAGTGGTTGCCTGAAGAGGTTGGAGAGTCTAAGGGACCAACAATGTTGGTCATGGACCCTAAGTTTCCATGATCTAATAAATGTATCATTTGAGTTTTGTAGGTAGTCAGAGAGAAGTGATAACAGACCATTGTTGTTGTTCCTTGCAATACATTTGCGAAACAGAAAACACATTTTCCACTTATAATTTGCATTCAAAGATGTAAGACCCAGTTCAAATCTAAGAACAGCAATAGTGATGGATAGGGGAAGATTTAGCAATGTTTTCCAATATCTACTTTCCAGACCATCCCAGAAAACCTCATGCTTCCATTTCTTCGACTCGGCACCATATAATAATGTTGGTATGGTTTTCTATTGACGTAAGTACTATTGACTTCTAACAGACACCTTGGTCCATTGTTGGCTCCTAGAAACTGTTTAGGTCACTTTGAAGACTGTTTGCTCATAGTTACATATCCTTCATTCAAGAACATTGATGATTTTGCTTGCCTTTCAACCCTGATTCATTACCCAGAGTGCTGCATCTATTATCGTTGCTTATTCTGTGTTCTTTCCTCATGGGCAGGATTTGTGCAGTATTTTTCTAGTTCATTATTATTGTACAGGGTGTCTGTAATTCAAGTTTATATATTTTTATACAAACTAGATTTGACACACTTTTATTGTGGACTGTTATTCTTTGCTGTTTGGGTTACTACTGAATCACATTCACACTACTCTTAAGATTATAGCCTTCCGTTGGCCCACGTTACTACAAAAGGCAAAGGATTTATATCTCTTGACTGTTCCTTTTTTACCTTTTTGCTTGTGTGGGCTCTTGGTTTGTAGAAGTGTGAGGGCTCAGTGGGCGTTTTAGCCCCTACTCTCCCTTGTACTTGTGGGATTTATTCTGGCGTTACACCTAAATTTGTGGTATTTTATGGAGGTAGTATCTCTTCAGAATATAGCCTAACAACCGTTCTTTTTACCAGGGTATTTTCTCTCAAAAACAGGACTTGGTACACTCTGGAGAGTCACCCATGCCTAACGGCATCTTATGAACAATATGCTATTGTATGCCCTGATGGCTGAAATGTAAAACATATGGATCATGTAATAAACAAATACTTGTATACTAACACGAGTCTGGCACTCCTAAAAACTCAATTCACACAAAATAATCTATTTCAGATTTTACCACATGTGTCAATATCAATTACCACCTGCGGTAAAATAAGCGGATCACCTGTTGGACCTCAGTCTATGTGCTAATAAAAATGCAGATACACAATAAGAGCACAAACCCAATTTGATTTTACACCTTTTGATTTTTATTTATATAAGGTTAAAATTCAAAGCTGTTCAGACAGTTGCATTATGCGATACAAGTTACTTGGACATAGAAAAGAAGTGCATTTCATTAGTGTTCGCACACATAAAATAGCCTTTCGAATGATAAGTTTCACTTATGCACTTGTCGCGAGCTGACCAGCAACGCTTGTCCGGCAACCCTGAATTGTTAGCAGATAGTTGCTTGTCGTCTAACAAAGCTCACTTTATAAATGGAACCCACATAACATGAAAAATTATAAATACTGTTGAACAGAAACACAACCTATTGTTATCATAAAACCTGTAAGTATTTCCAGACACACTTGCACCTCAATATGAAACTGCATATTCACCTAGATCTGATGGCGATAATTCTGTCCCAACTTGACAGGGAACCCGGGGTAACGTGGATAAAACGCTTGCGCAGCTAAGCCCATCAGACAGCCCTCAGCTCTGGAGTCTGTCTCTCTGCCAGCTCTATACAAATCACTGTCCCTTTCAGCACAATGTCCCAGTCCTTCCTGCAGGTTCGTCTCAGCCCAGCATTGCAAAATGTTTCTGGATGTCTCTCGCTGGATGTTTCTGAATGTATGTCTCAGCTACACCCACTCAAGTCCTTATATTACCTCTTGCTGTCAAGCAAAGAAAATACTTCACAACTAGAACCACCCACATCATCTGATCTGCTGAGTGTTTTCCCCATTGAAAATAACTGTCCTTCTGAACAACACATGTTACATCTCTTCCTTCCACTTCCAAAATGGTAATTTTCAGCAGAGCAGGATTCCATATTTTCATCACCCGGCATGAATCTAGCTTGAATGTTTATTTTCTATTGGAACAGAGCCTCATGCATTTTGAATTTGGATTCAGGTTATTCTATATAGACAAATGTACACCCAATGTTAATGACGTGGGCTATGTTACTGGGATTGGATTCAGTTAGTATGTTAATGTATATTAGTTATTACGTTTGGTGCAAATTCAGTCAGATGGAATAATATCCTAAAATTAAACAAATTTAAAATGTTCTCTGAATTTCTGATTTCCCATTTGGTGCCCCAGTTGCATTGGCAACCTATGCCTTGCATATGTTTGTATGGTTGTACTTCTGTATAAAGCCCACACTAAAACTACATGTGCATGCCAAGCTAATAAACCCCTGTAACTCAAAGCCCTCCAGCCATTCAGAGCTCCCATTGACTCCTACATAGTCCAGAAGGGCAGAAGTCAATTTGTCACAGTAGGCCTCTGTGTGAATGATACAATGCTAGGTTGGTTCTTGTTATTGTGCTTAAGTGTTGAGTTACTCGAGGCTCTTGCTATATCTGAGGGTAATTCCAGTGGTGAATTAATATGACTTCCTTGTGAATGTTTGACTTCTCTCTGTTTGTCCTTTCTGATTGACACTCTTCCACTGTACTCAGACTTGTATTGCCATAGAAATATGTGAGCCTTCTCCCCATTGTAGGGGCTGATTTCAAAGGAAAACAATGGCACTGCATAGGGTCTCTATCAATGACTGTCTCCATATTTCCATTAATTGCCTCTCTTTTTGAATGGGAACATTCAGAATAAATGTATAATTTCTTAGACTACCACATGTTTGAATTTTTACTGCGAAGATTGTACATCCTGGTAGGTCAGCCTTTATCTGATAGAAGAGTACTACACCTTTGTTAAACACAATATGGGGGTTAGGGATACAAATCCACCAAGGAACTCCTACCTACAGGTTGCTCACCAGTCTCTTCTCCGCTCTCACCACTATCATCTGAATGCAACTTCACTCCGTTGCACTCGGCAGTGCTCTGCACCACCACAGCCTGCTTAAGGCCTTTTGGTGGCTGTAACAGGCAAAATGATCCAGAAGGAAACGCAAATCAGAGACCTTCTTGTGCAACTACACTATGATGCAATCCATGGAACTCCATTTTGCTGCAGTGTTTATGAGGCTTTTGGTAAGTGTAGCAGTCAAAGGGATCCAGAAAGAAACTCTGTGTTGCATCCCATGGCACTCTGTGCCACTGCAGATTTTGTAGACCTTTGGTGGGTGTAGTAGGTAAATACATCCAAAAGGCAATGCCGTTCAGAGAACATCTGATGCAACTGCATTCAGTTTTTTTCAACCTATTCTAGCCTACTGTATAATAACCAATGCGCAATTGCAAAAGTGCAATCAGCAAGTGTGAGAGCTGTCTAGCTGTGAGCTCTTAATACAGAACTCGAGTTTCTTGATTTTCGTGAACTTGGAACCCTTTACACTGTGGATTCATCAAACTGTGGATTGGATTGGAGGAAGCCGAACAATTTTGCCCCTCCTCCCTCCCAGACTCATTACAAAACCAACGGACTCACACAAATGCGCACGCACAATTGAAAAAGTGTGATCGCCAAGTGTGAGAGCTGTCTTGCTGTGAGCTCTTAATACAGAACTCTAGTGTCCTGATTTTCGTGAACTTGGCACCCTTTACACTGTGGATTCATCATACTGTGGATTGGATTGGAGGAAGCCAGTAGGCCTGAATGGATATTTCTTGCAAAACTTTGCCAAATGTGTAACCTCCCATATCCCTGAGGGTCCACCGTTGCAATTCGGATCCTTTGTTTGTGTTTTTTCCTATAGAGCACTTTGCCCTCCTCCCTCCCAGACTCCATTACAAAACCAAAACCAACAGACTTGCGTGAATGCGCGTGCGCGATTGCAAAAGTGTGATCGCCAAGTGTGAGAGCTGTCTTGCTGTGAGCTCTTAATACAGAACTCGAGTGTCCTGATTTTCCCGAACTTGGCACTCTTTACACTGTGGATTCATCAAACTGTGGATTGGATTGGAGGAAGCCAGTAGGCTTGAATGGATATTTCTTGCGAAACTTTGCCAACTGTTTAACCTACCATATCCTCAAGGGTCGACCGCTGCAATCCTGATCCGTTGTTTGTGTTTTTTTCTATACAGCACTTTGCCCCTCCTCCCTCCCAAACTCCATTGCAAAACAAATGGACTCGCGCGAACGGGGCGCACGATTGCAAAAGTGCTATCACCAAGTGTGAGAGCTGTCTTGCTGTCTAGCGAGATAGCGGGGAGTGGGGTGTTTTTGACAAATTACGAACGGGTGTTGGAACCTGTTTAGCTGTAAGCATTCTGGGCAGAGCGTTCTAAGGTATTGATTGATTATTCATTGTAAGTCATTATTTTTTAGCTGTGTTATATTTTACTTTATTAAGTTAATTTCAGATAACTTAAATGTATAAATTAACAACAGGCATGCCCAGTACGAGCCAGGATGTAATCAACGCTAATGTAGTATTCAAACAATATTGAATTTCGCTGGCCAAAGAGAAGAAATTATCCAAAATACAGCGCACCGTCTCCTTATCCACTGACATTCAAGCATTTTATCCCAACAACGGAAAAAGAACGAGTTGGGTTAAAATGAGCACAAAATCGCAAAGTGAAGCATCTGATTTGTGTAAATCTATTAAGGAGGTTAATACAAATGCTAGTGAAAACTTGAGGGTCACTGGGACCTCGCTGGGTAGCAGGGAAATTACCCAGTCATCCAGCAAAGTCACAGATAGGACGTTGGAATCAGCCTGCAATATTGGTGAATTATGTCCGTCACAATTAGCTTTATTACATATCGACAATGCATGTAGTTCTTCTCCAAAAGCGCCTGCTGTATGTACAGTACAAGCGCAATATCAGCTAAGAGAGGCTTATGATAATTTGACTATGGCTGGCGAAATTGATGAAGAAACTATGAATTTCATGAATATCAGTACCTCCCAGGGTACTGGATCACAAGATGTGCAATATATTTGTTCCAATATGGTTGTTCAGATTCAATTTGAGGTTGACACAAAAACAAGCATTTCCCCCCACACGTCACCTAGAATATGTAGACCTGACGCAGTAAAATCTAGCCAGCCTGATTTATCATGCTCTCCTGCTTTATTTGATAAATCATACTCTGGTGAGTCTAACAAATCACTATCCTTTGTAGCTCCAACTCGTAGAAGAACAACTTTTAATGAACCCGGTATAGAACCACCCTTTTTTATACGAGAACAGATGCCAATATCATGCAGTCAAATCGAGCCTCTTTTTCAGAGGCCCCCGCTTTGAATAATACTCTAGGAGTCATGAACACAGCTTTATTTTCATTAGCAAAGCTGTATGAAAGCCTAGACGAAAAAGTAAATAAACACAACGATTTGCTGACTACTTTAACGATAGAACTCAGGAATCTAACTCATGATTCATGCACAAAAGTCAGAAATTGGAAAAAATGTAAGTGGAGGGCGGAAAGGCCACTGAAATACAGCCCTGCACAAAAGTTATCGTGCCAAGAGTGCAAACTCAGCAGCAGCAGGCAGCCCCTATAGGAACAGAAATCTCTTATCAATCTGGACAAAATGAAATAAACTTTCCTGACTTGAGAAAAAGTTATGGTGACTCCTACGCAGGCAGACATCGGATTGAACGAAGTGATAGTCATCTCACCTAAACTAACATCATGCTCCGAAGTGGGTATAAGTGTCAAGAAGCCGAAAAACTCATTCAACATATTTTTGGGCTTAAACAAGGTCCAAAAAGATAGGAGAAAAGAGTCTGCTGAAGTCAATGAACAAGCACCACAAAACAAAAGCTCAAAATATAAAAAGAGAAAACCTATCAGGCCAAGGAAGTTCATAATACGAATTATTAAAGGAGCAGCCATGAACAAGCTACTTGAAAGGAGCACTACTCAACGTCAAACTACCTGTCACCCAGATCCATACAAACCTTTAGATGACTTAGCAGCATTATCCAAATCTTTGACTAGTGTGCAAATTTCAAATATACTTCCATGACAGACAGCTGCAATTGATGTGGTAGACGTACAACACAATTCTGCAATACAAATAGATCAGACAGGTAATTTAAATCCAATATATGCATCAATAGAAGAACTCAGAAACGAAATAAGAACATCTATAGAACAGTACAAAATGTCAAACCAAGAAGTTTTGAATATCAAAACAAATACAAAAGAATTTCTTGATACAGATAGTCGATCTTTGTTGCAGCCATCGATCCCTCAAATTGGCTTACATTTAAGGGGTCCTGGAATGGAGGAGAGAGGGCGACCCAACGAAAATGAGCAAAGTAATTCTAAAAATCATGAATTAAACGAGTTTAGACCAGATGCCAGTAGAATAGCCCCCTCCATAAATAATTCTGGCAAAGGCAATAACCCTATATATGACAGGAAATGGGAGTTGTACAAAAATCATCACATTATAACGATAGAATGTAGACCCCATCCCCATCAGGGTTACGACCTGAACTGTACAAGCATTTTAAACAAATGTGCAGAGTTTCCAGCTCTACAAGACCTAACATCAGCAAATATTGGTCTGGTAGAATTCGTACATGAGAAACAAATGGATATGGCAAGAATGTATATACAATCAGGGGTTGTACTAAATTCACTCTGGCAAGCGAGAACCTCGCTATTTAATCTAGGGTTCATTCCAAGTGAAGATATACCAGTAAGTCATGAGAAGAAAGCAATACAAGATATACCTAGAATAGGTATATACGGACAAGGAATAAAGAATGTAGACTTCATCATCAACAAACAAGATCACAATGGCAAATACAGGGGGGACAGGCCAGCTCATAACAAGAGGTAGTGAGTGATCAAATATGCCTGGTCTCCTGGAACACACATGGTCATAGTCATTTTATCAATACCACAAGCAATTCCTTGCAAGAATATGACATAATAGTGTTTCAGGAGACGTGGCTACTTACTACCCCCATATGGGACTTATGAAACATCCAAATGTTGCCCGCCATACGCCATAGCCAGGGGAGACCAATGGCAGGATTACTTATGGCATTTAAAAAAGATAAACATTTTCAAGTCCAGCCATACACAAATTATTCTCCCTATTTCCAAGCAGTGAAGGTACAAAGTGATCCCTTTGCCTTAGCAATAGTGAACATATATTGGGCCAGGAAACACCTACCGATAGATGAATTATTTGGACACCTAATCTCCATACTGGATGAGGTGTTGTTGGACCATACTCTAGTTCATACTCTCATCACGGGAGATATGAATATGCATATATTACCAACTAGGAACAATGACAGACCCATAGAAGAGCATAGATGGGCCAGTATCATGGCAGAAAGAGGACATATCATGTTAAACACAACATTTCAAGATCATTATCCTTCACAAATAACATGGCAAAGAGGTTCACAACAAGCTGTGTTGGACTACATATATGCTGATACAGCATTCAGAAATAAAATTGTATCCTGGGAAATTAAATCTTTCACTCTTAGTGATCACTTCCAAATATGTTTGTGTTGGAATTGGCCTGCGCACAAAGATGAGCATAAGATAAATCACTATATGACTGGCTTGATGGTGAACAATGCATGCAATCGCTTAAGATGGTTAAATGCTAAACTCAATCAATTTAAAAAAGTACTTGTACAACAATTTGAAAATCCAGAGGCAAGCGGGAAAATGAGTTATGTAGAGGCAAAGCAAGTATTTAAAACAGGAGGGTCACACACCTACCAGAATAGTCACAACCATTGACATGCCTTTGATGATATAGTGAAAGAGAGGAAATCCGTTTTGCGCAGAGGTATACAAGATTTAAAACATATGTCATTGCATTCCAAACAATTAAAGACCAACCAATTAATGCAGGGTTATAAAAGCTGGCATGAAAAGAGACGAAGAGATCAATACCAAAAAGATGGAGAGGCAATGATGAGACAAATTGTCACAAAGTCATCAAGAGGTATATGGGCTCTCCTCAATGGTCATTGTCGCCAAAATCAGATAGTATCTCAAATAAACCCCATTGCAGAATCCGCTTGGCAGCTACATTACAAAGAAACATACCAGTCTCCTTTTTCCGAGCTTCACACAGACATAAATACCATAGACCATGCCCATAAAATGGACTTTGACATGGCAGATAGTCAACACCGCATCTCAAAATTGAGCCGGTCAAGAGCTGCAGGCCCAGATGGGCTACATAACATCACACTCAAGAACAATCCCGAGGCCTAGGCGCACATTTTGCATATAATATACACATGTATCATGGTTACGGGAAAAATTCCAGTGTCCTGGAGAAAGTCAATTATACTGCCATTATTTAAGAAGGGCAATCGTACAGATCCCAAAGCATACAGGCCAATAGCACTCCTTGACTGCCCTGGTAAAGTCTTTGCACGGCTAGTATTGGCAGACTTCAATAAATGGCTGGCTGTTGAACACCTAAGAGACCCTTATCAAACGGGTTTCATTTCTGGATTAGGCACAACAATTAATCTTCTTACTCTCAACTCAATTATACAACAAGTCAAAGACCATAAGCAAGTATTGTATGTGGCCTTTGTTGACTTCAAGCCAGCTTTTGACCTTGTACCACGAGAAGTCCTATATAAGAAACTATTAGATCGACAATGTCCATGACACATATTGAAGTGGATAGTGGAATTACACACAGCAACCACAATCCAAATACGATTACGGAATAATGGCCTGTTATCCGCCCCAATACAAACAGAGTGTGGTCTAAAACAGGGCTGTTTACTCGCCTCTGCCCTTTTTAACTTTTACATCTCAGATGTAGACCTAGGGTTTACTGATATACATACTGATTCCCCGAGGTTGCAAGGAATAATTATCAATTGGCTTTTATACGCCGATGATATGATTCTCATGTCAATAACACCGAGTGGGTTAAAGAACACGTTGAAAGCTCTAGAAAACTATGCAGTGAAGAACTGTATTAGCATAAACACAGACAAAACCCAAGTGATACAATTTGGCACTGCAAAGCAGAAGAACAAACATTATAAATGGCAGATTCAAAATGTGGATATAGCAACTGTTAATTCTTACATATACTTGGGTGTCTGTAAAAATAATCACAATCAAAATCAAAGATCAAAATCTTGTAAATTCTCCATTGTTCCATTGATTGTATATTATAGACAGAAATGTGTTCCCACAGTTCTTTATGGAGCAGAAACTAAGAAATGTCAAACCTATGCCTACTGTACAAAGATTGAAAGTGCATATTGGACCAGAGCTCTTCTACTAATGTCAGAATCGATGTGCATTATAAGGCATGAGATGGGCCTCTCATCACTGTATGCAATGAATATATAAATGGCAAATATGTACCTTATACAGAAAATGCAAAATGACTGAAAGAGCCAATGGTCTTCTGAACATGATTAAAACCATATTGAGAATGCACAAGATCGATTCATGTCCAATTGGTGCACTACATTCCAGAAAATTCTGCTCGATGCTGCAATAACCTTGTTATTGCTTGTAGAAAATCCAGATAATTCCCAAAAAAAGTTATGGTTATTTGATAGGATTCAAACTAGAGAAAGTTACATGAAACTTTCAAAATGTGTTCAAAATCCATTTACCTTAAAACTACAAGGCACAATTGAACCATATCTGATACAAGCACCAAATTCCAGTCATCTGGCAGACTTTTTACAGTACAGACTAAATATATGGCCAACAAAGGATATTCTGTATAAACGTAAATTGATATTACAAGAGTAGACAAATTGTCCCTTTTGTAAAAAATTGCCTGAAACTATAAAATATATTGTAGTCGAATGTGATGATTTGCTGCATTTAAGAGTAAAATACTTTCAACAGTATTTTGAAAGGCATATATGTCTAACAAAAGAACAATTGTAGTTTGAGTTATTTTATACACAGAAGAAATCTTTACGATATGCATCGATAAATTACCTCAATTGCTTAAAATTGAAAATTTAAAAATGATGGCATGTGATAAACAACCTAGACAGCTCAATGAAGGACACTACGATTTATAGCATTCCTTTGTCCTCTTTTTCTCTTTTTATATTTAAATGTTAGATAAATCTTTTAATGTTGTACAAAGAAATCTGATTTTATTTTTAATTTTGATATATGTTGAAAGGTCAGGATACATTTTTTGACCATATCAGCATCAATATAGGGCACCATGTGGATCAGCCCAATGTACTTACCTCTCTGTGTTGCTTGTGGGGTACCACCAACAAGTACACATTGAAGGTAGTTCTCCAAATTCCTTGCGTAACACTATGACTAAACTCCTGCAAATAGAGTGGTAGCCATGTTCTCCACCTCATGTTCCACCTGCCTTTCTCCATCCACTGTGTCTCCTTCAATCACATTCTCACCACTCTCAACCACTATCTGCCCATGCAAAACCACCATCTTCCCTTCCATAGTCACTGTATATCCCTCCTCAACCACCATTTCCTTCTCCTCATGCTTCTTCTTACCTTCATCAGCCCCATTCAACGGCTCTGTTTCCACCACCTGGTTGGCTACTGCAAACTCGGATTTGGACATTGAGGAGTAGCCCATCTCCTCATCTTCTCTCTGGCACTCTCCCCAAACAAAGGTCATGTTTCCTAAGGTTTCCAAATTCCAAATCACTAATGTGCGCAAGGTGCAGAATGTGTCTAAGGTATCACTATGCAAAACAAGTGACAACAACAAACAAATTGATGTTTGCAAGACTCCCATGATGGGGAAAGGCTCTTGAAACATAATAACGCAAAACCAAAAGTTAGCAAAGTGGCAGAGCAAAACGAACTGACCTGGTAAAGTTCCCCTTTGAGCCTCAGACCTTGCAATGGGATAGACCGACGTAACCCCCCCATGAGGCTCAAACATGATTCAACCATTGGGATATCGCATGGGAATCCCACAGGGTGGGCAGAACCTGCCTCAGAAAAGTCCAACCTTGCAGCAGAGAACTTTTGGGAAGTTCAGCGCTTCTAATAAGACATCTGTTTTTCTCTGTGACTGCAGAAAAGATAATGGTTGACTTTCCTCGAAATTAACAAAAAGAACATCTCAGTGGGATACTTTATTTTACGGAGGAGGATGCCAATGAAGCCAGTTTGAACTCGAACAGAGTTTTCCCAGAAATGTGATTAAAAGAATTAAAACCATACTCTTGATATAACTTATGCATTCCAAAATCCCAATTAAATCGTAGTTGTGAACAAAACATATGTTTCTCTTTGATGTGTAAACTCATTATTCTATGACAACATCAGCAGAGCCCTCATATATGCCTCACTGGAAATAGAAAAATAGTTTAAACGTAACCCTCTAACTTATTTCTGTTTAAGTTACATCTCAATGGAGATTGTAAACGGTGACATTTAAATTGTACCTTATTTAACACATCGCTGTTTCCATGTTACAAATGCAGCTCTGAATGTCATGAATGTGGCCTCAGAAAGCAAATCCACCGGTAACAACAACATTCGTGGGTTATTCCTACACACAACCCTTGCAATGTGACATCATTTTCATGATAGTTACATAGTCGACGGTCGAGTGTCAAATTAATCATCTTAATCAGTTCTGTAGTATCTCAGTGTCATGCTCAAATGTGTTTTCACTAAATTAAAAATGTTTGGCTCAGTCATCATTACATATTGGGTTCTCGGCCATACACACTGCAACAAATATGTTTTCTAAAACTATCAACATTCCTTATGACATACTGTAATTGCCCCAACATAAGTTTAACCAGTGTTAATTTCGCATGTAGCAGTATTCGTGTAGGTAAGTGGGTCTAATCAATTATTGCCCAGGCAGAGTCATTTCTTTGTGAATGAGGAATATGTTCCCTTTTCTTATATCAGGTCTCCAAGCCAAAAGCCCTTTTATTATTTTACAAGTCTCATGTTGTGTTCCTTCTTGGTGCTTCTTTCCATTTGCCATTTTTCTCCATCTCATTACTTTCTTTCTTTCTTTCTTTCTTTCTTTCTTTCTTTCTTTCTTTCTTTCTTTCTTTCTTTCTTTCTTTCTTTCTTTCTTTCTTTCTTTCTTTCTTTCTTTCTTTCTTTCTTTCTTTCTTCCTTCCTTCTTTTTTTCTTTCTTTCTTTTGTTCTCTCTGTGAAACAAATATCCATTCGAGAGCATCCTCCCTGCCTCACGAATGATGCTACCTGTGTAGCACTCATGTTCTTGCCAGGTCAGGGACAGTCCACATGGGAACCACCACCTCCAACCCTAGACCCGCTGGATATGGAGGGGTGCTGCACCTGAAAATTCAATTGCTGTTAACAGGAGATAGGCTAAACCCTGTGCTCTTGCCTTAACCATGGATACAGACACCAATGTGAATTCTTTAGAGATACTAGTGGAGACCCTTCTTTCTTTCTAAAAAACACTTATACTACTGTCAACGTTTCTAATCACTTTCCTAACACCCCCTGGCATTTGTTCCATTTAGATTGGGATCTGCTTCATCAGACCACCCTTCATTGGAGGAATCATGGGAACCCATAGCGTGTGTCTGCCGCAACAGACGACTTTCCTGCACTCAGTTGACACGTCAGTATTGGGAGAATCAACATGAATTTCACATCACAATACACCTGCATTCTATTGGGATTTAACGTACCCTAGGACTTCCAACTCACGTACTCCTGGGACTTAGCATACAATAGACTGAAGGGAAAATCTAGTTTGCTTAAGGGGCATTTTATTCTTACTTCAGGGTAATACTTTTACTTCAAGGAAACAACATCAGTTAGGCATATCGTCCTCCCAGGTCTCAGGTCCCCTCTGCCCTAGGTGAAATCAGCTTCACCCTGCTCCACAAAGCTGCTCATTTCCAGATATTTGCAGCTCAGCACTCTTCAGGTTGGTAGTTTTTTTTTAAATCATAAAATGGAGTTCCTTTCCAACAGTTTTTCCGATGCCAGAATGCTCTCTTCTGCACTCACATTATTTGTTAAGGTGTACGAAAATGTCCATATTTATGTCATAATTATGTCACACTATTTGATTTTCATGAGCCTTCCATTGGCTTATCCAAAGGTCAGATGCCCCACTTGAATACACACCCCAATCTCCACTGGACAATTTTTATTTCTATATTTTATTTCTATATTTTTGACATGAACAAGTGAGGGGGGCATCTTTCACTCCTACACTAGTGAATTACATTTTGTTTTTCTTCCATAATTCATGGTGCTAATTCAATGAAATTACGATTATTGGAACCTGGCTATGCAAAATAATTATTTGGCATATTGCTTCATAAAGTTATACATTGTTCTAATTTTAAAGAATTCAGATTAATGAATACAATTTGAATGTGGTGTCAAATTAACACAGAGTTCACTGATCTTCAAAACACACCAAATGCCATCTTCCTATGTCTTGCAGTTCCAGAATTATGAATATTATCAACTTTTTCATATAGAGCAAATGGTAAATAACATGTGATGTGTAAACCAAGTGAAATGTGCATGACTGGACATGCCTTATAATTCTAATAATGACCTATGTAAACAGCTCTTTGTGATTAATCAAGCATTCTCAACAGGGTTCATTGTTCTCATTGCATTAGCAGCAGCAAATGGCTGTTGTTATGAGAGATTGGGATCAAACAGTGGCATCTAAGTGCAATGAAAATATTTGAAGTTGAACAACAGGATTTTACGAGCAGATGGTAATCTCTACGCACACTGCAATCCTCCATCTATTGGATTGTTAAGTTGTTTTTAAAGAGACCCCTGTAAAATATTCACAAAAATGGAGTCACAACACTATCAGGCTGAATCAAACACCAGTTTTTTTCATTCGGGACGATAGCTCAGGGGCAATGAGCTGGCCTTGGAAGCAAGACAGTAGAGAACAACACAGGTTCGATCCCCGCATCTGTGATTAGAAACATCTTAGTATTAGGTGTTTTATAAAAAAAAAACGATTGTAATTATAACAAAAAGGAATTCCTGTTTTTCTACATGTTTATACTGTAGGGTATTCTTTAAGTTCACTATTTTAGTTTAAGATTTGTATAACAATCTGACAGATTGTGGTGTAATAAAACATTAAAAGATTCTGAATGATGATTAATTTCCTTCATTTAATGTATAACAGGAAACCTGCATTCATGTTCCATTCCGAACACTTGACCACATCCTACCACTGGAATGTTATCATTTAAAAATGTCTCTAACACAGTCCGTGTTCTCCATTTAACAGTATTACATTTGTGATAGATTAGGACATCTTCACTCTTTTAGAAATGCAGTTCCATGTCAAACTGGTGCATGCAACATCTCCTGTTTTCCCTTGACAATGGTAAAATCCAGTCTTTCGGGGAAATGTACCAATGGCTCTGTTTTAATTTTCCTGAGATTGTTTAGTTTGGGGCACAATCCTCATTTTTTTAGTACTATCTTTCAGGTGGGCAGGTGATTGATTACCTGCATCCTATCCTGCACGTGCACCCTTGTCATGATAGCAAGGAAGAGGTGGAAATCCTAAGTAAATGATGCATTTTTCTAATGCCTCTCTCACTTCAGCTTCAAACACTCGCCATTTGTCTTTGATTCTCACATAACTGAAAAAATCTGGCTCTTACTTGAAATAGGTAATGCATTTCAGTTTGTCTGCATCAATTTGCTTTAGGGAAACAGCCATGGGTTACGATAAACTACACTGGCAGGTTGAATAATCTATCTCTTACTGCAGGGAAATAATAGCCATCAATCTATGAGTACACAAAACCATCTCCTTTCTTTTCAAAGTGCTCAAGAATCTTGGCAACAAATCAACACAATCAGATTAAGCAGAATGTAGAGGAATACTTTTTGACTTACATATTTCATTCACCCACCAAACAGTCACGTTAATTGAGAACACTCATCTAAAAATTCACACTCTAAAAGAATATACCCTCTTTACGGGAATGAATTACAAAGTCGAACTGGTACAGGTGCTTTTATTGAGTAAATAATATTATTGCAATGGATCATAGCTCTTCCAATTACCTCATCAAACAATTAGCTTCTTAGCAATCAAGATAGGAGGTACAGTGCTAGTCACTGCAGGGGTTAACACTGCTTTTACTCTTAGAAGAACTAACTTGCTGTTTGCCCGCCTGATACCTTTTGTGTGAATGAAGCAACAAATGACTGCTCTTTAATAATTGCTTAACTTGTAGCCACAGAACCTGCAATTCTAACAGGAACTGTGGTGTCTAGTTGATAGCTTTGCTGACACTTTGACCTGTTTAGAAAAAAAAACGTTCTGTGTAAGCCTCTAAATGCTAAATTCAGTCCAAGCACTGATACCTTTTGTGTGAATGAAGCAACAAATGACTGCTCTGTAATAATTGCTTAACTTGTTTTTTTTCAACTCTTTATTTCTCATTTTCAACAATATTCAACAAGCAGTATCATCATCATAAGTCATTGAACTGCAAAATATACAATAGCAGGAAGCAATACAGCAGAATCTCATACCATAACCCCATATCCCACGATATCAAAATGTAAAATTAACTTAAAACCAAACCAGATATATCAAACAAATAACAACAGACAAACAAGACTACACAAAACAACCACATAAACAACACAATTCCCCCCCCTATATGTAAAGTTCCTGAAAGTAAACCATTTCACTCCACTCTATAATTCAACCTGGCATTATCCATAAATGTCATTAAAACTCTCCCACATTTCATCATAAAGTTCTGCCTTGTTTTGTTTACTAAATATAGTTTTTTCAAATCTTGATAAAGCTCTAACATCCAAAATCCACTCCTCCACTGTCGGTTTTTTTCTTGTCTTCCAGACCTTCAACACTTGTTTAACCGCCACCAACAAAACCTTATGCACCCCGCACAATATCACCCAACTTACATTACGCCCACCACCATACGACAGGAATATAACTGCTAAGGGATTGCGTGGGTAAACAATGTCCCAGACCTGATCAATCCTGTCAATAACCTCCCTCCAAAATCTTACCACTCTTTCACAATGCCACAACATATGTAACAGAGTACCCTGTTCTTTTCCACAACCCCAACACAAATCATCATCAACTAAACCGAATTTGCACATACGTGTTGGAGTCCAATATATTCTGCCCAATATCCTTTGATGTATGTAGCGTAATTGCAAATCCACTTTGGCTTTAGTCGGCACTCTCCAAATCTTATCCCATTCTTTCAATGTGAGTTCCCTGCCCAACTCCTCCGTCCACGATAACCTCAACTTTTCCCACGAGTCCAACCATTGCCCATCCAGTTGCATAAACTGCATAAATGTAGACACTTTTTGAAATCCCATTTCCAATATATCAAAATTCTCTGGCTTTTTCAAGAATGGAGCATCCAACATTTCTCTCCGTTCCAAGAGTAAAGCTACCAAAATTTCATATCTTCTCAATTCCCTGCCCCTCAAACCAAATTTCTCAACTAAACTACCAAAAGGTACCACCCCAGCATCATTCCACACATCGCCAATAATCAAAACTCCCCTCTGAATCCAACTCTTCCAAGTCAGTACCTTATTATTATACTGCAGACCAGGATTATGCCAAAGTGAAGCCTCTTCATAAAGATATAGTCCCTGACCAGTACCTATAATCCATGACGACAACGCTTCTTTGGTAGCTAACACCGATTTCAAACACCGTACCTTCTTAGGCAACTTTCCAAAAGAAAACAAACCTTTAATATCATAAGGCAAAAACCGCTGCCTCTCAATTTGTACCCACCACGGTACCCGGTTCAGGTCTACACCAGTGTAATTAGACACTTTGTTTAACAAAAAACCACCACAGTAGTTTTTCAATACCGGGTACCTAAATCCCCCATCTTTAACTTTCCTGACCATAATGTACTGGGGAATCTTGGCTCTCTTCCCAAATCCCCACAAAAAATCCTGAAACAATCTATCTACACGTGCCAATGCTCCCTTTGTAAAATGTAAAGGCAGAGATTGAACAACATACAGAATCTTTGGCAGCAAAATCATTTTAATAGCATTAATTTTGCCCCAAAGAGTCAGATTAACACGTCCCCATCTCATAATATCCTGCCTAAGAACCTCAATGATTTTATCCACATTATAACTTACTAACTTTCCAAAATCTTGAGTAATATGAATACCCAAATATTTCACACTAGAATATTCCCATTTACAAACCCACCCCAGCAGCTGTTCACATCCAGGTGAAGCCCTCACCGGAAATACCACTGTCTTATCCCAGTTGATCCGATACCCAGATAGCTTACTCACCTCTTCAAAGACCTCCCTTAATAGATGACCCCCTACAACAGGGTCATTCAAGAGGACCACCACATCATCCGCATAAGCCAGAGCCTTTACTTCCCCTTCTCCCACTGCAAACCCTCTGATACATCTCATCTGATGTATATATGCCAACAGGGGCTCCAACACTAAATTAAATAACAGTGGCGACAAGGGGCAACCTTGGCGAGTGCCTCTAAACAACGGAAATGATGTAGAAAACCCCCCATTCACCCACACCTTTGCCGAAATGCCATTCTGAAGAGCTTGAATAGCCTTAAGAAAGAAAGGACCAAAACCCAACTTCGACAGCGTATAATTCAGAAAGCCCCAATTCACCCTATCAAAGGCCTTCTCGGCGTCTAAAAAAATCAACAAAATGTCCTTTATTTCCGAGCCCGGCAAACTCAAAATATCTAACAGTGTTCGAATATTATCATATCCATACCTTCGCTCCATGAATCCTGTTTGAGAACGCTCCACTAAATCACCCATATATTTTTTAAGCCTTACTGTCAGTATTTTCGTAAAAATCGTCAGGTCTACATTAAGTAAGGAGATAGGCTGATAATTATTGCACTTAGTAATATCCTTTCCAGGTTTCGGGATCACCGTGATGATTGCCTCCTTCATGGAATCACATAACCTCCCCTCCCTCAAAGAACAGTTATATAATTCACACAAACTCGGCGCCAACACTTCACCAAATTTCTGATAAAATTCTACCGTCAAACCATCCATCCCCGGAGATTTACCCTTATTCATTTCCTCAATTACTGACAAAACCTCTAGGATAGTAATCGGTGCCTCCATAAAACATTTACCTTCTTCAGAAAGCACTGGGAGTTCAATTTTGCCAAAGAATCTATCAAAATCACCTATTTGTGGTGCAATATCTTCCGTATACAATTTAGCATAAAAGGAGCGAAAACATTCACCAATTTTACCTTTCTTAATCTCCAAATTTCCAGATGCATCAACAACTTTTTGGACATACACCCTCTCCGAACAACTCTTCAATCTACTTGCCAACAACTTCCCCGCTTTATCCCCCTGCTCCCAGTACTTTTGCTTCATGTAATACAATCCCTTCTCAACTTGTGAGTCCACCTCATTTTTTAGTAATTCCTCAGCATCCAAGATCTTAAGTCTAATATTCTCCTCTCTCGAGAAAGCATAATTTCGTTGTAAGTCTCCAAGTTCCTTTTCAAGCTCCACCAGTCTGGCTTCACCCACCCTACGCATTCTTGCAGTCCAGTTCATCAGTTCCCCTCTAATAGAAGCCTTAAAAGCATCCCACACCACCATGCTGTCCGCCGTGCCCTCATTCATCTCAAAGAAATTTGGTATAAAGTTCATTAATGCGTCAGTGGCATCTTGATTTTGTAGCACAAAAGGTTTCAACCTCCATCTACTAGGTCCTTGCCTTCCAGCAAGCAACATCAACTTAGCCATTACCATTGAGTGATCCGAAATGTGTCATTCTCCCATAGACACCTCATTTACATTCTCAATTAAACTATCCGACACCAACATGTAGTCAAGCCTAGAATAAGAATTATGCACTGGTGAATAAAACGAGAACTCCCTATCCCTCCAATGAAAATGTCTCCATGTATCTACTAAATCATATACTTCCAGGAAGTCCCGAAACTCCTTACTTGATTTCTGTCCAGTAAATTTGCACATCGAGGACCTATCCATTTTGGGGTCAATCACACAATTAAAATCCCCTCCCAAAACAATCATTTCACCTCCCATATCACCAAGCATCTTCTTCAGTGAGTCAAAAAAGACCCTATCCCCCACACATGGCCCGTATACTGATCCAACTGTCAACAACATGCCCTCACATTTAAGATCAATAGGTATGATACGTCCTTCACCATCCATACTCACTTTTTCAACACAGGCATCCAATCCTTTTTTCAACAAAATTCCAACACCCCGAGAGTTGGAGGAGTAGCAATTTAAGAAAACTTTCGTATATCTTGAATTAATCAGAGAATCACCAGTGCCATCAATTAAATGCGTTTCTTGCAAAACTGCCACATCAATTTTCTCCCGCCAAAGTTTAGTCAGCACCTTCTTTCTCTTTCGTATACAATTCAACCCTTTCACATTCCAAGTGCAAAACAAGACAGGCCCTTTCATAGCACTCCAATACACTCCATATTGTCACACACACTCATAGACTATTAATCATTATTAATCTATCCATTAAACATTATGACAAATATCAAACCCATCAAATAGAGTCGAGCAACACACGTATCACCTCCCCACCCCATACCACACTTATAACAAAGGACAACATACACACATACAAAATAGCATCGATTATAAGAAACCCAATATATCCTGGATTTCAACAAAATACCATTATGTACAAAATCATAACCTATTCCAACTATCTCCCCAGAATCCCATGCCTAACATTTTACTAATAGAAGATCTTCCTCTAAATCCCTTAGTAACAAGTCCCAGAATCCTCACCAAACCCAACAATCCCCTGCATCAAACCCCCCACTATAGTCCATAAGGCATCTAACCTAAAACCCTCCCGGCAAGTCAAAAAACAGTCCAAATTACATAGAACAACATATCTAACCCAACCATAACGAGCCATCAAAGTAAAGACTCCTGCCAAATAATGCACAAACCATTCCTAAACCACATGCACCCTACAATCTACAATTTTTTTTTCCTCTTTTCCCCTTTCTCCCTCACCCCCCCCCAAGAGCATTTAAAAATTGTAATCATGCCACATAGAATGTAAAAGCATAAACACTGAACACTTCCAGTAAACACCAGCATAACAGCAGAAAGCAAGCAATAACCAACCGAAAGCTACATGGGCAAACGGGCCAACAAGAACAACACCTGAAACAGACCCTAGTATACCTAGTACACAGTAAACGAGTCCATATTATAGAACAGTTCCCCCTACCACATCTTCCCCATCAATTGCCTTCGCTTGGCAGTTCATTCTGCAAATCCTGTAATCTCAGTGATCCATAGGAAGGGACCTTCACCCAAAGTGACGCGCAAGGAGAACACTAATCCCTTACCACATCATTATCATCTTAACTTTGTAACACAAAAGGTGTCAACTTCCATCATGCAGAGCCAGAATGCGAAGCAATGGACGCTGCACATCAGAAAGGTGCAACAACACCATGTGCAGGCAAACTCAGCACTGCCTGTGCACACCTTGGACACTATTCACTGCTTAGCCACTAAGAACATATATATTTCCACCAAGGGAACCATGTCAAATAAGATCCTAAGAATGCATGACCCTCCACCATCGAATATTCAGTATTATAGTATGGGAACACCAGCATTCACAGTACCCTTCAAACAGTAGTGGATGATGACATAGAAACACTTCCACCCTGGATAGAATGCATTCCATGCATCAGTCCGCTCACTTGTATGTATCAGGGCCCACGGCAGGAAACCACTGCATAACGGGGTGAAAAAGTGTCACGTGGCCGCTATGCCTCTTCGCACCATGTCCGGGTTAAGCAGCATTAATAATTGCTTAAATTGTAACCACAGAAACTGCAATTCTAACAGGAACTGCTGTGTAGCTGATAGCTTTGCTGACACTTTGATCTGTTTAGAAAAAAAACCTTCTGTGCACGCCTCTAAGTGCTAAATTGAGTCCAAGCACTGTTAGCTAATAGACGCTCCCACACAACTTACCTGCGAGTCCCTGCTAGCGCGAGTCCTTTGAGAGCTTCTGAAACTCAGGCCAAACACCCTGCTGACTCTGGGGCTCCGAGTTGTATAGTTACTCAAGCAAACACCAGCCGCTTCGCAGCACGTGTTAACCTGCTCTTTAATACAGCTCACGTGAATAGAAGGCTGTTACAGCCTCTGCCATTGGCTGATAGACTTATTGGGACTTCAACTCCAAGAAGCACCAACATCTCTCTTAAAGGAATGTCAGGCACTTCACCGCCGGCGCTTCTGGGCCAAGCCGGTCTTGCGCCGGTCCTCGCCGTCCAGTGCACACCACGCTGCCTAGGAACCATAGCTAATTAAAAACAACCATGGGGCAATTACCCTTCGACATAGCTGCCACCATCATGCGTACCTACCAAAACATAAAGCTCGCCAAAGCAGCTTGGGACTCAATCCTCGAAAGAATCAGCCCCGACACAAGAACTACTACTACAGAAACACTTGCAATTGGGAGATGTGAAAAAAGACTGTCACAGAACCTTAACAATAAGAAAGAGCCCTCCCAACCTCCTCCAGACCTAAAGATCTGTCTCCTTAATGCCCGTTCACTCAACAAACACGCCATCAGTGTTCTTGATAAGATATCTGTGGAAAATTTCGATATCATGTGTATCACCGAGACCTGGCTAAAAGAGCCCGTCGGTCCCACTTGCGACCTAGTGGTCCATGAGGGCTATACTATACCAACAGAGAATCAGGACAAGGGGATGGTGTGGCCATAATTGCCAAGGACACCATCCAACTATTCCCGACTAAAATACAATGTAATGGTACAGAAATCCTCCACCTTAAACACTTCCAAACCAATAATAGTAGTCTAAACTTAATTGTTGTCTACAGACCACCCACCACCATGCCCAATTTCAACGAAGAAATAACACACCAACTCAATATGATCAAAGGACCCCAAACCGCCACTCTACTCCTAGGAGATCTCAATCGGTGGTGGGGAGACCCTAAAGACAGAGAGGCCATTAAACTGGAGAAACTCTTGAATAACATCGACTATCAAGTGATGAACACTGATCCTACCATGGACAATGGTCATCTACTGGACTGGGTCGTTACCAACAACCTCATATCCCAAGACTATAATACTGACCCATGCATCTGGTCAGACCACTATGGTGTGACCTTCCATATCTCTCCCCTACCCAAAAACCCAAACCTCCCAATCTCCCTATTAACAAATCACTGCAGAATTATAAAAACATCAGCAACAAGCATCTGAGGCAATGTCTAGATGCATGTGAAACAGAGGGAAATAACAAAGACTCATGCGAGGCCACCCTATCCAACCTACTGAGCCATCTTCAGGCCCTAGTGGACCTAGAAGCTCCACTCCAAACTAAAACCTCTAGACCTAAAGAAAAAAACAAGAGTGGTTCCCAGAGGAACTCTTTGAACAGAAAAAACACAAAAGAAAAAGGGAAAACGAGTGGAAATAAAAACCCACACAGGACAATAAAACACTCTGGAAAACCAGTGAAAAAACCTATAAAGAAATGATAATTGAGGCAAACAAAAACTACTATGACAAAGAGATTTCAGTGGCAGCTAATTCCACCAGCAAACTCTTCAATATATTGAAATCTATTGATAAACCAAAAGGCATCACCTCCACCTTCTCGCCCACCCAAGAAGAATTTGACGCAACCCAGATAACATTTTTTAACAAAATCGATAAGCCCAGGGATATTATAGCCAAATCCCAAGCAGCCACCAAGTCATGCACTCAAGACGTACCAGAGGAACGTACCCACCAGATGACCCAATTTAGGTTCAAGACCATTACTGACAATGACATGATAAAAGCTCTGGCATCCAAGAAACCCACCACTTGCGCCGAAAACATACTCCCGGACAACATCTTTCTAGACCACACTGACATCTTTGCACCAGCCTTAACGAAAGTGATAAATACATCTTTCCATGATAAAATTGTGCCTAAAAGTATAAAAAGGGTAACAGTCACTCCCCTTGTTAAAAAACCTAACCTAGACCAAAGGGACCCAAACAATCTATGGCCCATAACCAACTGCAACTTTGTACTAAAAATCAGGGACAAGATTGCCACCACAGAGCTCCAAGAACACGTAGAAAGCCAAGAACTCCTCCACCACCAACAGTCTGGTTTTCGACCAGCGCATAGCACAGAAACAGCTATGCTGGATCTACAGACTAAGATGCTCAACATCATTGATCAAGGGAAAGCTGACTTACTCGTACTCTTGGACCTGAGTGCTGCCTTCGACCTATTAGATCACAACTTACATAAGACAACTCTAAAAAAAACAGCAAACTGCTGTTAAGCAATAAGCTGGATCATGTCTTTCTTACAAAACAGAACATCTAGAGTTCACTGGGGAAATCTATTTTCTATAAAAAAAGAAATCACATGTGGAGTTCCACAGGGCGCCAGCATGTCCCCACTCCTATTTAACCTATCCCTTAGATTTCTCTGTATTATCCTCAATAACATCAACACATTCTTTACCAATTACACTGATGACACTCAGCTGGTAATGGAACTAAGTGGAGACCATTAAAAGGACAACAAAAACTAAGCCTAGTTTATAAAGCGGTAGAGCAATGGATGGACCAAAATTGGAAGTGCCTAAACGGCAACAAAACAGAGCTCATGGTCTTTGGTTCCAATCTTGTTAGATCTAAGCTCCATCCCACATACAACACCTTCACCATCATAAATACCCACATGAAGGTCCTAAACAAGGTCAAAACCTTGGGGATGATGCTAGAAGCATCCCTGGGATCAGATGCCCAAACCCTCTACGATAAAAAAACGTGCTCTTACCATATCCCCTTAATGAAAGCCATAAGACCCTACCTATCTGAAGAAAACAGCGCCATGGTCGCAATAGCTACCATCTTATCTCGCCTAGACTATCGCAACACCTTAATACTATGATCTAACAAAAATTGCTACCACAGCTACCAAGTCCTGCAAAACAATGCAGTGAGAATCATTAAGCAAAAAACTAAGAACCACCACATCAGTGAAGCCAGGAAAGAACTTCACTGGCTAAAAATTGCAGAGAGAGTCCAATTTAAGTCCCTCACGCTCACACATAGATGTATTTTTGGTAAGGCTCCTGCATATCTGAAAACTAAAATCATTCCATACAAGCCCGCCAAAGAGCTAAGATCAGCCGAACAAGGACTGATTGTGGCAGCTCCTTTCAGACTCAAAAACGGGGCGGGTAAATCCTTCCCTATAACCGTAGCAGGCCTTTGGAACAACCTTCCTGGCCAGATAAGGATGGAAGCCAATTACCAATGCTTTCGTAAACAACTGAAAACCCACATCTTTAAGTGACATACATAACACAACCTGACCAGTTAAATATGCAGCTCTAATGTCTTGTGCTACGTGTATTTTGTTTGTCATCTGTCTTTCGTGTTCTTGTACCTGCGCCCCGAAGCTCTAGAGCTACCGGCGCAATACAAATAAATAAAATAAATAAAAAATAAATAAAAATTCTAATGTATTAAAAAAGGGTCTCAAACTGTTATGATACCTAAATAAACATGAACATATTTCATCAGCATTGAGACCCTGAAAATATGAACCCAAAAAGAAAGACTTAAGCTGAAAATGCTTTGTCTCATCCAAAAAAATCTATTGTAATAACGGATCCAACTGCTTATCCAAAAAATGTCCTAGTACCAATGAACACAACCTTGATTTTATATACAGCCAAAATGTTGCTTATTGTCCAGAGCAAAACATATTAGGCTGGACCAAAACTTCTAGCAACACAAAGGCCATCCCTTTTGAGCAAACATCTGCATGAACTCCTTGAGCAACACAACTTCACAAGGTTCATTGGACCTTGGAAAAATAATTACTCAAACATGGCTGTTCCAGCTGATGAGAAAAATCCAACAGGGACAAATCAAGAACAAAAATATTGACCTGGATGTATACAGGCCCTGGTTACTCAGGAATAACTCGAGACAGTTATGCAGGCAGGCACATCTAAATTGCTGTGAATTACTAATTGCGTTTCCCCTTTGCCCTCTATCCTTTCTTTCCTCCTTGATTTCTCTGCAAAGCCTAATCTGAAGCTATTTGTTTGCATGCAGCAGCTGTATAAATCTCATTAAATAACTATGTGACTACGAACAGTTGACTTTGAATGCCTAATATGATTAACATTTAACCTTTAGTTACTGTATGTTTGTCATAGTTCTTTATCCCATAAACACCCTACAATGTTGATTTGTATACTTTAACAATTAGCTCACAGTTCCAATTTTTAGCAGCAAGAAATCAGAAGCAGAACACTAGAACTGATAATGTTGCTTTGGAGCAGCCAGATTTACAATCGTGCAAGATAGAAAGGTGATGCACACACTGGTTCGCACATTGTGAGCATCAGAAAATTGGTAAGGGATGCTAGTCTGAATGTGACAGTGTAACGCAATCATTGTTTTCATTCTCACAATGCACAGACACCTGCTGTGACTAAAAGCAACACTTTGTGATGTTTTGAGAAATAGGGATCCTGGAGCAGGCATATGTCCCATGGGACCAATGATGACTTGGCCTACTTGAATCTTTGGGGTGTTCTTGGTGTGCCCCTACACCACGGGCCACTTTAGTGTGGCCATCCTGGTTTTATGCACGTCTTACCCTACCTTCCTGATGGATTAGACCGGTCACTATTCCATCTCATTACTTGGTCACCCTGTTTGCAGAGACGTGGGCTTGGATATGAGCTCTCTTCTTGCTGACTACGGAGAACCGGTATTGCCTTTGCAGAAGGCGGCAGGCCAGTTTGTCAGAGGATGAACTTGAAGCACACCATTTCCTCTTGGCCACCCTACACCTGCGTTTTAGGGTGACGAGGTCTGAGTGATACCAGGAGTTACGCTTGACTTGGGGCTTCAGGCGGATTCTCATGACAGGGGCAAGGATATCAAGAGTATCAGATATAGAAGAGTGGAGCGTGGAGAGGGATGTGTCTGGGTGAGAGTCAGCCTGAGGGGGGGGGTGAGAAGGTGGCGGCAAAAGCCTCAACTGACACGCGTTTCATGGGTCGGATGACCGAGAAGGTGGGTGGCAGTGACGGAAGTGGCTTTGCCTGTGTGGTAGGGAGGGTGAGGTGAGAGGAAAGGAGAAAGTGATCACTCCAGGAGAGAGGAGTGGAGAGAGGGACAGAGAGGGGAAGGTCAGAAGAGATCAGAACATCAAGAGTGTATCCTGCAGAATGAGTCGGGCCTGAGGGGAGAATGGTGAGTGAGAGAGAGTCGCAGAGGTCGCGAAAGAGTCCATAGGGGGGGCAGGAGGCATCCAGGTGGATGTTGAAGTCTCCAAGAAGGAGGAGTTGAGTGGTTGAGGCCAGGAGTGAGGAGGAGAGGTCCGCCCACTCCGAGAAGAAGGAAGAAATCTGACCAAGTGGCCGATAGATAGTAGCCACGGTAAGGGAATGGCTCGGAGAGAGAGAGAGCCTGCAGACGAGGCATTCAAAAGAGCAGTCGGCCTTCGTAGGAGTAACAGAGGCAGGAATCCACTCAGGGAAGATAAGGGCTACACCCCCACCAGAGCGGTTGGGCCTTGGTGCAGAGAAGATCTTGTAGCCATCAGGTAGGAG